>NW_010231130.1:0-15628 GCF_000690775.1 Eurypyga helias
GGCGGTGGGGGCTGGAGGGCAGGACGTGCCCCGCGGCGCCTCCCGCTCGGGCAGCAGTGACACTGGGGATTCATTCCCTCCCGTGTGCCCTGTAAAACTGCCAAAGGCGCGTTACGTGTCTGTGGGTAGCACTGCTGGCAGCATCCCACCGTTAGTGGAGCGGTAGCGTGCACTGAGCCGAAACCGACCGCAACCTCGGTTTGGACGCTTGGGAAAAAGAGAAAGTTCCCTTGCACAGCATTAATAAAGCGTTAACTCCTGTACTTCGGCGGAATATTTGATCAGTGCTGTTGGAGGAGCTGGACTTCTCCGCTGTGTTGATGTGTTAACGGTCAATGAGACTTGGCTGTCAGGAATTACGGCTACTTCAGGGTTGCTACTCTGGCTTAACTTTCTATTTAGGCAACTTAAAACTCCTGAATTAGCTATAGCTAATCCTTGCTTTAGCAGTTGGCAAGTTCCTTTAGTAAATCGGTGGATTACATGCTGGACATGGAGAATGCTCTTGGGGATGGTTTGATAAAAATGCAAACCTTTTTTTTTCTTTATTTGGCATAGTTACTTTAAAAGTTCATCAGTACCTATTTTTATCCCGACTGTTAAGGACTGAGAGTGAAAACATAAATATTTGTCCTCAGCCTGTTGCACGGGAATCAAAACGACAACAACAAACTGCTGCGTGTTTGGCAGGCTCAGGACAAAGAGGCAGCTGGCTGGATTCCTGGGTCCTGCTCCTAACGCTGTCGTTCTGACAGCACCGATAAGCACTGTGAAGCTCAGGAGTAGTTTTGAAAGTGGTTTAAGATTGAGATCTATAAAATGTTTAAGTTCAAGTGATGGGTGATGCAGTTCTCATGAAAGACAGGCTTTCAGTTCAAGAGTGCAAGTATATTTATTGAGAACAGGTCGAGATACAGATTTTTATTTAAAATAGCTCACACATTTTTCTTTTTCTAAATATTATGAAGAGAGAATCTTGAAATTAAGACTTACCTATTATTGCGTAAGGTTCCTGTTACTAAACGAAGCATGACATATCTGACTGACGTAATGTACTGATGCAGTGCTGGCTTTGACATAACTCTTTGGATGAGTGGAACAAAAGTGCTCTGGAAGAATGTCGCTTAACGTGGGCCTTTGCCATTTTGAAGCCTTTCAGTGCCTTTGAAGCAAGACTTCAAAGGGATGCATTAGACTCCCATGTATCTAATGACGGTGTTGACTTGTAACTGTGTTCTTGCAAGTACTGGAATCCAGATGCTGTTCTAGGGTTTATCTTCTTCTAGCAAAGGAACCAATCCGCCAACCAAACGGAAAACCCTCCAACAGTAAGTTCTTGGGGCGGCAGTACCGCACGTGGCCAAGCAGAACAGGGGCCACTTTTATCCTGTGCACTGAAGCGATGCTGCTCGTCAGACACGCTAATGGGTATTGAAGTAAAACTTTTTGTGTGTTGGCCTGTCTGCAGTGCACATTTGCTTTCAGCTTTGAATCCAGGTGGTGACAAGAGCTTCCCAGAGAGTATAAATCCTACTAGTCCACCAATAAGACACCTCTCTGCAGATGCCTCATTGCTTGTACCAACAGAGTCCTTTAGAACAGTGTGATGACAGTCCCTACTCCATCATTGCTTGCAGTGTAGGGCGTGGGGAGTGGAGTTAAAACGAATGAAAGCTTGCTTGCCTGTAGAAAGTCCCATCATGTTTGAAAATGCCTCTTTCTCTTCTGCATGTCCCTGCACCTGCGTAAAGGTAGAGCTAAATCAGTGAGATTGCTGTCTACCTGATGATTATCATCCAACAGCGCGCAGAAACGCAATCAAGGTTCCCTTTTTTCCCCCCTTGTTGTATCTATTGGAAGGCTGGTTGGGAATTTGCTTCCTCCTGCCGCTAGGAGCAAGTGTTGGTTTCCAGCCTAAATTAATCTAGGGCCATTTGTATCCATTTGTGCCAATCTTACTTCTTAACTTAAGGTTCTTCAGGTTTCTTGGTACCCGCTCCGACGTATTTGTCAAAGGCTGATCCCTGCTGGCCTGTTTTCCCAGCCCCAGCAGGCTGTATTTCCTTTGCCTTATCATAAAACTGAATTGATGAAATCTAATAATAGGAGAGCACAGCTCTTCTCACACTTGTTTCCCTTCAAATTAACCTTTCTTCTGCAATCTGGTCATTTTTGTTTGCGGCATTCCAGAAAGTCTCAGGCTCGATGCCAGTAATACCTCATTTGATACACCCTAAGACTACAACTATCTGCTTCGTGTTCAACGCCTACTTATTTCTTAACACTCAATATACCAAGGTCCTTTTATCCTTCTCCACTATGAAACCTCAAGCTTTTGGGAGAAATTCCTGTTATCCTTGAGTGCATGACCGTGTACTTTGTCCTATTACCCCACTCCCAGTTTTGTTGGTGCAGTTCTAAAGATCATTCGGTTCTTTGTGGGATTTTTCTGATCTTTCTCCTTGGATGGTGCATGCTATTCCGAGTCATCAGCAAACTTCGCTTCTCTCAGTGACCTGAACACCAGCGTAAGCGTGGGATTTGTCTGAAATGTGATTCTTGATAAACTGGAGCAGTAATTTCCTGCTAGGTCAGTGATCTCTATCATGTAACTGCTGTCATTGCCCTTTTAGCCTGTTGATTTATGAAGCGTACACATCTTTCCACCCCCCTCTTTTTCTTTTGTTCACCCCTCCCTCTTTTTTTTTTTTCAACTCTGTTGCATCATAACTGGTGTGCAGTTTATGAGCATATTTATCAATCAGTGCATTCAGATCAAATGTACATAAGCCTGAAAATAGTCCTTGTAAACAATTAATTGCATGTGTATTCAAGGTACAACTTTCTTCTGTGTGTTTCTTTGTAGAAAAAGATGTAGTGCCTTGATTTTTCAGGAATTTTTACATGCTGCCCTTTGATTCAGAGGTACAGAGAAACAGATACTGTTTATTACTGATGGAGAAGGATGCTCTTGGCTTCGCTTTCAGAACCTGAGAGAAGGCTCCAGTTCTCCATATCCATTGTCCTGGATGGTCCCGTTGTCCTGCAGGGGAAGAAGCACCTTCCAGTGCTGTTCTGCACTCAGCCACTGTGGTTGCCATCAGTGCAGGGGGAAGGTTCCTGGCCAGTGTGACAGAGGAGCAGTCTCTTGCTGCGCGCTTTAAATGCGACAGCAAACAAGCCCCAAGCTTACTGAAATGGGTTTAGTGGTGTATAATGGGTGATAACCTGGGAATGTTAGTATGTGAAAAGTATTTGCTCCAGTAGGATCCATTTGGGGAAATTTTAATATGTTTTTCCTGCTTATCTCTCCTTGTATTCTAGTCCTTTCCGTGTGGTGGTGTTCATCTTGCTGTTTTCCAGAGGCCCACCTGAGGCTTTCTTGGGTGTCACCTGTTGTGTGCCTAATCAGATGGAAGAGGAAATAGGCAAAGAAGGATGTGTTCTCTGATCTTTTAAAGAGTGGAGCTGTGACGCTGAGGTGGGGAAGAATGCCTGTGAGGCCAGAGGTGAAAGGAGAGAGGGCAGAAGGCTGTGCAGCAGCAGTGCAGAGATCCTGGGACACTGGACACAGGTGGAACAAGATCTGTGGCCACACATCTCCTGGGCCGTTGCTGTGAATGTACCCAGCTGTATCACACCAGTGCTGTGTGCCTCTCACAGTTCAGCTGCTAGCCTTGCACATTGCTCTGTCCCATCCCCTTAATCCTGGTGGAAATTACATGACAGTTGATGTGGTTTTTTTACCACAAATGCTCTGATCTGTGAGTCACCCGAGAGCGTTCTACACAGCTTTAAAATAATTGTTCTTTACACGTACTCAGTGCAAGTTTATTTTTCAAAAACTTGTACTTTCTTCTTCAAAATAAGCATACGTCCCCACAGGATGTTTTACCAAATCACGGCAGTGCAGTCGCTCACAGCAGCGTGCTGTGTTACGGGAGTTGCGCCGAAGGTCGTCTTCAGCCATCTGGTGCCTCCCTGCGGCTCCTGGGCACGGCTCTTCAAAATCACCAGCCAGCTTTCCGTTCCTTCCACGGGACTGATGCTATTCCTGCTCTCCCTTTGTAAAAATTCAGGTGCAGCAATAAAGCTAACAGTGCCGAACTCATCGAGCTCCTGGGTCTCTTCCTTGTACACACCTGGCAGTTGCTCTGCACGTGCGCTACGTACAGCTTTACTTGCTGCTGTCCAGGAGCCTGCTGCGTGGTTTCCCGAGCAAGGCAGGGAAAGGATACATCCCAAGATCACGGTTAGCATGACAGCTAAACCGACGGGAATGTGCTGGTATAGGAAAAATGTTGCTGCATGCAGCTTTTTTAAAAGACCTCTGTTTGAAAAATTGCAAGCGGCGTGTTGGAGCGGGTTTGTTGCTGCACAAGTGAGCAGGATGGCGTCAGGGGTTCGCAAATACCACAGAATCGGGTCTCTTGTTTCTAAAACGGGTGCACAATCCTATTCTCTCGACAGCGTTTGTGTTTCTGATAATGAGTAGAAAACGCAGCTATGTAAAATTGTGTATTACGGTAATGGCCATAGTACGGAGTAGAAGGATTTAGTGGGAACTTGACACTGTCCTTGTGATCTCTTTCGGGATGTCAGTATGGAAAGAAACACTCGCAGCAGTGTGCTGGTAGGGATGGGGCCTCCCTGAGACGCTGTGCGTACCTTCTGCGTAACGTGTCTTTTGTCACCCCAGGCCCTTGCTGAGAGGATCTGCTGCACAGGCCAAGTGACCGTATTTGTACGTACCCTGGCAGAACTTCAGGGGTAGCGGTTGCACGCCAGCACGAGTGGTACTAATAAAGCTTCCGGAGTAGTGGTGACTTGTAACGTAAGTTCAGTAAAAGCTGTTTGCACAGAGAAAGGGAAGTGATTTCTCCTGTTGTCACCTCATCCACCCTGTGATACTGGTAGGAATAATGCAGGAAAACAACTGAAGAGCCACGGAAAAGGTTGCATTCTTAATCAGTGTGTTTATAGGAGAAAAAGCTGTGTGCAGGCTGGGTCTGAGGACATCACATTGGCACTGTTGAGAAGAAAAAGGATTAGAGTTCACACGTGTTTTTAGTGTTTTGTGCTGCTGGAATTCCTTTTGTGTTCCTTATCTCCCTGGGAGTTGAGTGCTGGAGGCTGCAGCAGCCTACCGCAGCCCCGTGGGTCAGGACCCAGTGACATTGTACAGATTTCTGTCTGGTAGCGACTGAAGGACAAGCTTTAGACTCCAGTACACATGATTAAAAGGTGATCTTTGGAATTCAGTATGCTTCAACCAGTTCATGTTGAAAGCTGGTATTTCAGTGTGTCCATGGATGAAGGGAGATCCTGTGTGGTTGGCTACAGCTTTCACTTTGAGCGCTGGTCGTGGATAATTAAAGTTTATAGAGAAGGGAATTGCAGGAGAGTCTGCTTTTGATTTGCCATTACTGCTTTTATCTGAGAACTCAAATTACTCTATAAACATCAAACGAGTCTCTGAGCATGGAGGAGGTTAGAATTACAGTATCATTATAATGACTAAAATGAGGGCCAGAAAGTTAAGTGATTTGGTAAAATTATTGAGTGATAGCATTGTGATGCAGCTGTTACACCTGGGCATCATGAAAGCAATGTAATTTTACCTCATTATGGAAACGTTAGATCAAGGAACTCAGTGCACGGAGAACAGAACGTACCTCTTATTTCACAGCTTTCGAAGGAGGGAAAGTTTACCGTACACTTGTGCTTAAAGCACAGCTCTGGAAACAACCACAGAACTGCCAGGCATAATCTGCTTGGAAAGCAGTACTATAAAGGGTGAAATAAAGCAAGCTTCTGCCATCTAGCCCCAAGAAACATCTCTCTGAACATAAAGCACATGGATCTAAGTGATGAAAGATCTGACCTACTAGTAACTGCTGATGTTGCCAAGGCTTAGCGGTGTCTGCACCACGCTGAGTCAATGATCCTTCGCGTTGGAGGACCCCTGTTGAGTGACAGCAATATAACGCTATCAGTTTTTCACGTCTTTTAAATCTGGTGTGCTTTACTCAGAAGTTCAGTGAGCACTGTTTTCTCTTTGAAATTCTTCAGCTGCACGGATGATGCAGTGTTTGAAAAGTTCCCAGGAAGGCTGTGGGTTTTGCAATGTTATCACTCTACGCTTGATTTTAATTA
The DNA here is from genome assembly GCF_000690775.1 of Eurypyga helias. Taxonomy (NCBI): domain Eukaryota; kingdom Metazoa; phylum Chordata; class Aves; order Eurypygiformes; family Eurypygidae; genus Eurypyga; species Eurypyga helias. The sequence goes on from NW_010231130.1 coordinate 6,157, forward strand.
AAAATGGCTATTCCACTGTGTTTTCCCAGTTTTTACTTTTCTGTTAAGATTCATTATACATCCAGTCCCTTAAAGATAGCTGTATAAATATATGGCTAATGCAGATGCTGTTTACAGTGGAAAATAATTTTAAATGGTTTTCTTAATTTCTTCAAAACTCGGTATTGCTATTATACCACCATGTGTTTTGCAAATAAATGGTATGGATTGATGAAGCATGTCAACAGCTATTTGACTGATGAGGCTAAGCTAAATAATTCAAAGGCAGATCTCTAGTGCTTCTCATTAGGCATTCTCAGAGTTATTTAAATATTCATTATCGCTAATCTCTAATAGAGAGCCTTGTCACATTACTTATTCCACCCATGTGCCGTTATATGCTCAGCTTTTACAGGTAATTATTTGCATTGTTGCGGATCTGGGTAAATGCAAGAGCTAAAACCTTTCGTGCTTCATGAGGAGAGTCAAAGAGCGCCACAAAACCCTTACTTTGTATTTCTTATTCAGCTTTAGGCCTTCTTTACACATAGTGATTTGCTAACTGTGTTCTGTATGTATTTCAGTCCTACAAGATCATCAATTTTGCTCCAAGTCTACTGCAAATCATAGTATCAGATCAAGTTGAATTTCCAGTGCGTCAAGCAGGTGAGACAAATTCCTTGTTTCATTTTCTCTCAGTAGAAAGTCAGTCTGTTAGTTACTTCAGCAGGGTATTGGGCTGTTGCAAAAGTTCACGTTTGTTCTGAATGTGGGAATGAAAAGGATCTATCCTTGCCGTTTCTTTCCTACATGAGGCTCAGATAAAACCACGGTATAGGGTAGAGTCCTTCCTCGGCTTCCCTGTGTTTGTAGTGATCCCTACTGGATTGCGGTGATAATGACGGGAATGATTTCTGCTCAGAACCGAGTACCCAGGGAGCCTTTCTCTGGGTGATGAAAAAGTAGGGATGGCAAGACAAGTGGGAATTTAAAAAAAAAAAACAAACAAACAAGTGTATCTTATTTGAATACACATTTCTCTCTTTGAATCCTTTTTCCTGGAAAAATTAAAGTTTCTGAAAACTGAAAAAAGCCCATAGTTCCCTCAGTCGAGGGTAGCCGCATGTGCGTAGTCAGTATTGATGGTGTCCACTCACAAAGGTGGGTACGAAGGAAGGCCACACCGCTGCTGTGTTAGAAATCTGTAGTCTGAGCATGTCTAGAAAGATTGCCCGACCGCGCGTGTGAGTTCAGGCGTGGCGATGCAGGTAACTTCACAGCATCCATTTGCGTAAGATGGGATTCTGAGTTCTCATATTCTGTTCTAACTAATCCTGTAGAGTAATTTTGACAGGTACGGAAAATATGCAGCTTTTTTAAAGAAATGGATGAATGCTGTTTTGTCCACAGCTCTATTTTTATCCTATGGAACAACATTTCCCATAGAAGCACTGTTGGGTTTTCTGTACAGATCCTGTTAATCCCCGGAGTGCGTTGGGGCATGCTGACATATGCTGTTTGTCATGCTGGCGTTTAGTTTTTCAGGCGTAATCCGACTTTGAATGGCAGTGTTAAACCATTCTGAAGTAAAGTTTGATGCTTAATCTAGACTCCATAAGGTCATTTTTATATTAAATTCATCTCTCATTTCAGTATCGTTCAGGAAAAAAAATGATGTAGAACATAATCTGTTAAATTTTTGTTTAATGTTTTTCTTTTTAACGGAGTAGGGGTGTAATCTAGAAAAGCACATTTAAATTACTTTTCTACGTCAACAGATTTCCCTGGGAATTTTTTAAAAGCCAAGAATTTGTATAACAACAGGATCTATGAGCAAAGTAAATTACAGTCTTGGGCTGGTCTTTCTGGACCTGTTTCTTGTCTAAATATCCTGGCACATCATAGACAAATAACTGCTTTTCCTCTTGCTCCTATAAAATATTTTACAAACTACATGTTTTCGTACTTTGTCATTTGTCATCACCAAGAAAAATGATTGTACCCAAGGGTATCTTATTTATACTTTAAAGCCCTAGCTAGTAATCAACCAAAATAGTACAGGGATAAGAGTTTATTAAGAACATTCCTTCAATGTCTTACACTATGTTTCCTACAGAATGCCTACAGGCATTTTAGTACTGAGGCATAAATGCTGCTTTATTTTCTGTTGAAGATTAACTTTATTTTTCATGTTTTTTCATGGGAGACAGGAGGGAACAATTCTAAGGGATTATGGGAAATCCTAATAGTGAGATAAAGCTTAGGGAACTCACAACAAACATTTTTGCCTGAATAGAAGGTAGGCCACATGCCAGTTTCATACTGGGCATTTCCCCAAGCAGAATGTCCCATCTGGGTGCACAATGATGTGTTTACACGAGCCTTCCAAAATCTCACTTACTGAGCTTGAGTATTTGTTTTAGGGGTGAGGAAAAATACAGATAAGTAGATTTTTGTTTGCTTGTTTAGAACGATGCAGTGGTTTTCAGCCGTCTTTTCAACACTTTGTTCTACTTTCAACTGTGCTACGTGTTGAGCAGGGAAGGATGTTGAAATGTCTTAGAATTAAATTCTCATTTCCCCGATGTTTATGCTTAGCTGCCATTTACCTGAAGAACATGGTGACGCAATACTGGCCGGACCGTGAGCCACCTCCTGGAGAAGCAGTATTTCCATTCAACATTCATGAAAATGACCGTCAGCAGATTCGTGATAACATTGTCGAGGGAATAATTCGTTCTCCTGACTTAGTGAGGTATCTTACGTTGTGTAGAAATATTTCTGTAGCTCACGTTTTCAGACCGAGCAGCCCGGATGTTGTTAATCTCGGTTTCTTGGGAGATGAAGCACGTACTTGTTGGGAAAATGTAATCATAATCAGTGCTAAAATATTTATGTTCACGTGTCTTTCAAAAATGTAGTAACCTGCCCTGTGATGTCATTTATCCCCTTATGGTGTTGTTTAAAGTGTCTGATAAAACTGGCTGTAGTGACAGCCTGTCTATTTGGCTGATTCAGGGCAGGTAGCATAGAGGGCTAGCTGCCCTACAGAATTAACCGTTCTGAGAAATACTGCCCAAGATCTGTTCTCTTTTTTTCTAGTAGCCCTTTTCTCAATTACTTTTGTAATTTTTATATGCAATCCCAGTATTTAAATGTGTATTAGCATTCTTGGTTTTAAGATGACAAAGGAATGAAGAAGTGCTGTTCTCTGCTGGAGGAACAGTTGAGATTCACCGACCTACTACAATCCATGGCTGTTCACCACCCTGACTGGAGTGAGGCTGATAGGATGGGATTAGGCTATAGCACATAGATGTTCATCTTTGAAAAACAGAAGAGGATCTTCCTCTTCTCTCCTCCTCCTCTCCCGCACAGAACACAATGCAAGTTTGAGGAGCTTTTTGCCAACTAGTTCAGGCATCATTTCATAACTTGCTATTAAAACTGTCCTGACGTGATCGTGACAATCTACATCCAAAAGAATTGTTGGAAACCTTGGGACAATCACTTGGAATACAGTAGAGGGTTTCTAAATAACTAAACTTGTAGATTTGTAAGAGGTTAACAAGGTAAAAGAAGCTTCACTGGAACTAGTTGGATGCTGTAATACTGGTATTTTTCACTGTTTGCTTGTGAGAATAAGGAGGGAGAAGGAACCAAATCAGCAACAAGCACAAACTCCAAAGGCTTGAAGGGGAAGGTAAGTTTATAGAAAGCTAAACGGGTCGGTAGGTGGAGGGCCCCTTATTGAACTGCTTTGTAGTAGTGGCTCCTTATGTAATGAATGCAAGAGAGTACCTGAGAAGAACTAGATACAGAAGGCCAGGTGTTTTCTGCAGAACTATAAAAAAATTATTCTGTAGCAGAGCCAAGAGTATTTATATACACCTTCTAGTTCAGTGTCTCTCAGCTTTTTTAACCACAACTCGCTTCAGTCAATTAACAATCCGGTCTTGCCTCACCATTGTGAGTGGCATCTACAAGTGGTGGAGGGAGAGGAATGGTAAGATGCTTTCGCCTGATGGGCTCTGCCACATGCTTCAGAAGTTGAGAAGTGCTGTACTAAAAGATCCCAGGAAAATTGTAATTTCATGAGGAACCTCTGGCTTGGATCATAACACAAGTCGATATTGTTTAACAAAAATGTACACGTTTGTGTATTTGTGATTGGTTTCAGCCTCATAAGCATGTAGAATAATAAACATTCATTTTCAAAGTACAAAGCTAGGTGGTTTCATGAGCAATTAATTGTTTTCAAATACTGCCTGATGGGTGTGGAGAGGGAGAAGAAGGGAGAAAAGTAGCTAAAGTGCTCTGAAATTAGTTTATTCCTTAAAGTTAAATTCCCTGGGATTTTTTTTAATTGATTTTCCCTTGCCCCTTCCCAAAACTCTTTCAGTGCTGTCAAAATATGTATGGTACTTATGATGTAATATGTACATCGTAGGCAATAAACCAAGATTTGGGTTCTATCTTTTAATATTAAACACTGTGCCATGATCTTATTTACCTGTAATGTTTCTTTTTCCTTCCTGCCTCAGAGCCCAGCTGACAATGTGCCTCCGTGCTATCATTAAACACGACTTTCCAGGCCACTGGATGGCGGTGGTAGACAAGATAGGCTACTACTTGCAGTCTCAGAACAGCGGGAGTTGGCTGGGGAGCCTCCTGTGCCTGTATCAGCTGGTGAAGACTTACGAGTGAGTTGGTGTCCACCAGTAAGATGAGCAATCCCTGCTTTTAGTCTCAGCTGGTTACTGAGGGTGACATTCTTAAGAGCACTGGCAGTTCTGCCAGGAATTCAGATAGAAAATGGGAATTCATAACTGTCATATGCTTCCTTTCCTGCAAATCCATGAAAACTGTTCATCATCCTTGTATCATCAGTGAATTGAAAGCAGGGATGCCAGCAATAACCAGTATGAATTTACTGACAATTTTCTTGAGGCTTTGTACTTTCAATATGATTTAACCCATCTGTGTAAAATTTCTGAAATGTTAATAACCTCTTTTGTTTGAAGATCCCCCAAATGCTGGATATATGAATGCAAATGATTTTCTACTTTTGTGTGATGAAGACAGTAGTGTCGTCCTCATATGCTCCTGTTGCAAATCCTTACTTGTACCATCCTCCTGATAGTCTAAATCCACAAAGTGTAAACTAAAAGTGTAGTGAGCTCTCTCACGCATTATTTTTTAAAAGCCTGTTGTTCCAAACATGTGTATGAGCTGCACAAAAGAAATGTAAATGGAGAAAGAGGGAATCTTGTCAAAACAAAGGAATTGTCTTTCCCTTTCAATGGCTGCTCACTCCTTTTTGTTCAGCACCCAACCGGGGTTTGGCATTGGTACGGGTGTCAGAGAAATTCAAATTCCTGCTCCTGTGAGCTGACAATTCAGTAATAAAGAACATTAGTTCTTCCTCCCAGTAGCTGCATTTATATAAGGGTGCATTTGTTCTCTTTCATTGCTCTGTTTATAGCTTAGAGAATTTGCACAAATTGTTGAGATGGGGGCTAGAGGAGAGGAAGGTGAACGAGTGAGTGCTGAATATTAATTTATGTGTTTTTTAGGGTAGAGAAATTAAAGTGCTGGTGGGAAATAGGCATTAAAATCTCCAGTGTGTAAATCCTGGACCAACATTTTTGTTTCCTTTGCAGATACAAAAAAGCAGAGGAGCGAGACCCTCTCATAGCAGCAATGCAAATATTTTTGCCTCGGATTCAGCAGCAGATGATCCAGCTTCTGCCTGACAACTCCCATTACTCTGTACTGCTTCAGAAACAAATTTTAAAAATCTTCTATGCTCTTGTGCAGGTTGGCATCTGTGTGCAGGAAACCCAAAACTTCTTTGCTGGGCACAGCCACCCCCTTCAGTGCACTACTGGGTGTGATTCGAATAAGGAAAAATCATGTACAATAAATAGCTTTTACAAAAATGTGATCTTTATAGATTTTTCTATTTAAAAACTGGTCAGTTGATCCCTCAAATTAAATTTTTAATGAACCTAGGTACTTTTGCACATGCTGTCTGTAAGCTTACTGGGGAAAATGTTCCTATTTTTATAGAGTTGCGCATAACCCGATACAGACCATGTGAGTATCTAGACGGTGCTGAAAGGGGCAGTAGTGCAGATTGTGGTGTAATTGTCAAATAGTGCACTTGAGTAGGTGACCTTTCTCATTATCTTCTGAAGATCTGGCAATTGCTTATCTGGCAATTGCTTATTGAGGCACATGCTTTTAACAGGGATGAGTTTGGTGAGGAAGTACTTGTAGTCAATGAGAAACAAAACAAGATCCTGCATAAGGACCAGCAACCTGGTCTAGTGGGAGGTGTCCCTGCCCATGACAAGGGGGTTGGAACTAGATGATCTTTAAGGTCCCTTCCAACCCAAACCGTTCTGTGATTCTATGATAAGGGGCAGTCTGAAAATTCTTATTGGAGGTTAAAAAGCTAAAATAGTTTGTTATTAGATGAGGGGAGGAGTAAAAAGATCCTGAGATACTATTTTACTTTCCAAGAGCTTGCCTGAATATTGTCACTTTGCTTTGGATTTTGTAGAGAAGTAAGATTTACTTGATTGTAACTAGGTAGTAGTTAGGAGTACATTTCACTTACTAAAATGCTGTTTGTTTCCCGCAGCTTCCTAAAAGTTAGCTGCGATGTTGTGAAGGAGTGGGAATATCAAAAAGAGTTAGCAAATTTTCTGACCCAGGAACTTTCCTCAAAAGTTGTCTGCTCAGAAGTTCCTCTAAAAATTGTACCAAGAAGGATGCAATTAGAACAGTACTGATATTTAACCTAGTTGGTTTTAATTGTACTTAAAACATCTTCTTCCTGGGAATGTAACTCCTGTAGAGACATCTGTCATTTTCAGAGAGACTTACTCTCTCATGACAGTATTTTTTTTCTTATTTCAGTACGCCTTGCCGCTCCAGTTGGTGAACAACCAGACTATGACTCAGTGGATGGAGATCTTCCGCACTATAATTGACAGAAACGTACCTCCGGTAAGCTTTAGTGTTGTGAAGACCGCTGATACTTGCGTGTTGGCATTTGGGGAACAGACAGTGTGAAGGCTATTTAAGCATACCTTTAGTTAAGATGACATCTATTTAAGATCCTTGTCTTTGGAATTAGTGGTTTTTCTGACAGAAATGCAGGAAGATCTTGTAAGCTGTCAGGGTTTCATTGTCTGAGGTAGCGATACTGTGTGTACTCCAGCCTGGGATATTTTGGAAGTTTCTAAATATTTTAGCCTGTTTCTGTCCCATAAGAATCGAAAGCTCATCCCAAACCCATCAACTTGTCTCCATTCCTCTTTTTCTTTCATCCATCCTTGATATTTCCAGAAGAACAAAATAAAAAGAGTAATTGAATTCTTGTTTGTGTGTCTACAACATTAACTGACATTTCCTAAGGTTTTTTAGAAATTTATTTCACAGCTGTAGCATTGTTTTACTGGCTTCTGCATTAGCATATGGTTAAGGTGTGTTTATTTGGAGGAGGTAGTATCGTGGTTCATTTTTAAGCCTGAGTGAATGCCACTGTGTAGTATTCAAGTATATGTGAGAATGTCAGGGTTTTTAAATACACATAATTTTGCAAATTAAAGTGTAGGCATTGTGCAGGTGTTGCACGTACACTGTTATATTAACTAAGGTATTTGAAAGTTCCTGGATTTTATGTAACCGTTAACAGAACCAAAGCTTTAGTTGATGCTGTGCATTTGCATTAGCTTAGCAAGGAGTGTTTAAAGCATCATTTCTCTCGACAATACACACAGCTAATTTAAAATAAATTAATTTATTTATAGGAGACTTTGCAAATTGATGAAGATGATAGACCGGAGCTGGTGTGGTGGAAATGCAAGAAATGGGCATTGCATATTGTAGCTCGTCTTTTTGAACGGTAACAAACTGACTGAAAACTAGGTTGGGGTTACAGATCTGTAGTGTTACTTGAGGTGCAGTTAGACAGGACAGTTTAGTTGATTCAACAGCTTGTGGTCACAGAAGAGAGCTTCCTGCTGCTGTCCTCTGCCTTGCATTGGCGCAGCCACTGGTCTGAGCTCTTAGTGAAATGATTTGACTCTCTAAGGTGGTAAGAAACTAACCCCACAGGAAAAGTAGGGGTTTTCTTTCTTTGTTTGGTTGGGGTTTTTACTACATCCAGCTACAAGTCCTTATATTCTCAAATATAAAGGCAGGGGAAGATTTGAAAAGAAATCAAAAACATGGAGGTTACAGAACTTGTGACAAAAAGGTTTATTTGACAAAAATATTTGCTTGACTATAGTATTGTGCCTTATGAGAATCTAAGAAAAGAAAAGGGGAGTGGGGCGTTATATGGGAAATAAGGTCTTAGAAAGAACCTGTGGGAAAGGATTCCTTTGGGGATGGATGATGACTCAGAATCCTTGGTGTTTTAGAAAGTACTGTGTTTTCCTGACACGGTAGACTTCTCACAGTGTAAATATGTGTGTCCTCTCCTTTTTGAAGGTATGGAAGTCCTGGAAATGTAACTAAAGAATACTTTGAATTCTCAGAGTTTTTTTTAAAAACCTATGCTGTGGGCATACAACAGGTAAGTACAGTTCATTTGTTTCTGAATTAGACCAGTTTGGCTGAAGAAACATGGCTTTTCGACAGTGTGCTTGCATCGAAGTTCACTCGTTAAACAAAAATGGACAGCCAGGCAGGTTTTCCTTTTAGCGATTGAGAAGGTCTTTAGAACCCAGTGCCATCCACAACTGAGGTATAATAACACAAACGATAAGCAGGTCTTAAAAACTCTGCTAGAAAATTCCCAGAAAAGGCCAGTGCTGATAAAATGGTGTTATCATCGTGTGTAACACGATATAGCTGAGAGAAAAAACTAGTACGGCCAAGGCCTCACGTCGTAGAACGATGTACGTTCAGGCCAGTCTTCAGTAGGTGCTTTTGCTGCAAACAGCGTAGGCACAGTAATCCAATGATACTGTTTTATTTCAGGAAGATACAAGCAGTTTCGATGGTGCCTGGAGAACAGCAACAAAAGCTATTTTATACCTGGAAATTGTATTTTGTGAAAATGTAGCATAAATTCACAGTTGGCAAGGAAATTATTTTTGTGGGGAATGCTAATTATTTGTGATTAACACGGTGTTGTGAATGTACTTCAGTTCTGATGAAGCTGCAAGGGGGAGATGCAGTTCCTGTCAGAGTTTTCTGTGTTTTTCTGCCAGCTCAGCTGTGGGCCCCTAGGAACGTGGCCTTCCAGCATCTCCCTGGTTTGGTGGAATGGCTATAGTAGCTGAGTGCCTGGAAGCCCTGAGAGTGCTGGCTCCCAAGTTTGGATGTTTTTTGGCACATCTCCTCCTATTTCTCAGTCAGGCTGCCATATACTACATGACTGAGAGTGGTAGTTCCCTGGCTTTTGGCTCAGATAAAGCTCTTGGGTCTCCAGGGTTACATATCCCAAGAATCAAAGAATGGTTAGGGTTGG
>NW_010231131.1:0-639 GCF_000690775.1 Eurypyga helias
TCTATGATTCTATGATTTTGATTTTTAAATTTGTGTTTAAGAATATAAGTAAATACCTTGCATTTTCAAAATCACAGGTTTCACTGAAATCAGCTTAAAAAAATTATCAGTAGTAATTTTAAAGATGTAAAACTTCGAAGGAATTGTAGAATATATCTAAGTGGTAGTTTGTCATCTGATGTTGGAAGCACTGCGACTGCTCTGCTGGAGGTTTATTGGTAAAGATAATAGATGTTACTCCGTAATTTCAAATAAAGAAATACAGACCTTTACCTCTCAAAGCTGCACACTCCTATAAGAGGTTTTTAAAAGAGCAAAAATCCATCTAGGTTTATTAACATGACCAATGTGGAAGAGTGCCTTTTGGAGACTGCAGCTCACAAATATCATTTAGACAAAAGATAAAGATTTTTTTCTGACAGATTTTGCTTGCTTATATGTTATTTTAAAGGATTATTAAACTTTTTTCAGAAAATATAGGCCCTCAAAGAATGACCATGCACATCTTTCACAGATATCATTGCCTGATGACTTCTGGGAATCAAGGGTTCATTTGAAATAAATAATAATAATAATTTAAAAAAGAAAGAAACTGTGATTTTTCCAGCTATATATTTTAACAAGGATCTTGCGCTCATC
>NW_010231131.1:734-3107 GCF_000690775.1 Eurypyga helias
CAAATGAATATATTTATATAATATAAATAAACATAAGTATTATATGCATATGCATATAGTTTGTGTAATTAAATCATATTATACAATTACTATATTAATAGTATACGTATATGAATAGAAAGCATATCACTAAATAAATCCATATATCAGTTTATGTATGTAAATAATATCAGTAAGTTTTTGACACAAAATCACATACCTTTTTTACAGTGCCTGAATGAGACAGTAACTATTTGACTGTCTTTTGTTAAATACAAATTATGACTGATTTTTATTTTTAATAGGTATCCCAGTGGTATTTAAAGGGAGAGCTTGAAGGTCATTATCATGCTGTATTTTCTCTACATTAGAGATGGTTACTACTATTTAATTTAAGTGTTTCACAGTAATCATAATATGACATCCTATTGAAATATTTGATGCTTAATGAAAAATAATAGACCATTGCTTTAGAACATTAGCAATACTAATACTTTGGCTATTTTTGTCATTATCCTACTAGCACATGGTCACTTCTTTCAATCAAAAATAATTCTTAATTTCCTTCACCTTGCCTGAGTTTTTGAAGATTATAGCAAGGTTGATTTTTCTGCCGTTTGTAGATTTATGATCTCTAACATAATTGGTGACAATTGTGTTGTACATTCTTATTGTGTTATCATTATTATTATTATTTTCTCATTGATTTTTTCCTTGCTGTCTTATTAAACTGTTTTTATCTCAATCCATGAGTTTTATCTTTCCCCACACCAACAACACCCCCTCTCTCCCTCATTTCACCAGGGTTGAAGAAGTGAGTGAGCAACTGCATGGTGTTTACTTGCTGGCTGGAATCAAACCATGTTAATCCTTTCTGGTGTTGAACATGGGGCATGAAATTTTGAGAAAACACTTAATTTCACTGCAGCTTGTTAAAACGAATTTATTATAAACATTCTATAAATTAGTTTAATCAGTGCTGGTCACAATATTGATCCATTTGCTGTCAAAGTTGTGCTTGCTGTCATGTTTGTGTTTATTTACATTTACTTACTGTATGTATTCCCTGTTGTGCTGTTTATCGTCTCTGGGAGCTGGATCAAGTTTATGATTTTGCTGTACTTTGTAATGCTGGTTTAGATATGTAAAAATAATAATCTGGTATTTGTACTTGTCATGGTTTAACTCTGGCTAGCAAAACACCACGAAGCTGCTCTCACAAATCCTCCTTCCCTCCTCCAGCGGAGGGGAAGAATTGAAGGAAAAAGAAATGAAGAAGCTTGTAAAATTGAGATAAGAGTTATTTACTAATTAAATCTAAATTAATATATACAAATTCTGTTAATAAGTAATTGAAATAATAGAAGATAAAACATATGATAGAATATGATAAAATTTCTCACCACCCACTGACCAATGCACAACCAGGTGCTGAGTAGTGAGTCAGACCCAGAGAGCCCAAGAGACGCAGCCTGATAGCGATTGCAGCAGATTCTGAGTGAACCCTGTCAGCGATAGCAAGATTGGGAAAACTAAACTAACCCACCAACTCCCTCACGAGCAAGCCAGCACAGGAATTAGCAAAGCAGCTAATGCAGGAGTCAGGGAGAGTGTTAGCAAGTGTACGGGAGTAAACAAGAAAGAGAGTAGAAGAGAGAGTAATGGCTTCTGGACACCTTCCTCGCCTCTGCCCCGAGCATGACGTACTATGGAATGAAATACTCCCTTGGTCAGTTTGGGTCAGGTGCCTGAACTGAGTGTCCCCTGCACTGCCTGTAGCGAGAGAGGGAGAGCTGGGAACGCAGCTGCAGTGTCAGAAGCAAAGAAAGTCCTTGAATCTGGTGCAGACATTCCTTATTGCCAGCTAAGACCTTACCAGTGCTTCTCTCAGTATCCACGAACACAGCTTCATAGCAGACACGGTAAAAAGAGTTAACCCTTTCCTGACTGAAATCAGCACAGTACTCAGCATTGTAGTGATCTCCATACTTCAGGACCTAGCTAGCAGAAACCATTAATAATTACACTTTTTACCTTTCTCCTTGGAGAGCCTTTCTATGAAGCAGAAACTTTCCTTCATCTCCCCCTCATCTTCTATGATAATTAAAATAGCTCCTGAGATTTCTAATATCTTTGGGATGTTCAAACTTGCATGATCCTCTTTCAAGATCTCCTGAATATTTTTCTGGTCTTGTTCAGTGTAAAACTCCTATTTTAAAATACCACCCGATCTGCTATTGGTGATCTGTTTGAATGCAAGTGCTTTGAGGCTACTCAAACCCCTGAAATGAGCACTGAAGCTACTCCAACCCCAGTGACAGGCACTGTGACTACTCCAGCCCTGGCAACAAACACTACAATGACTCAAACCCTTGAAATGGACATTGTGGCTAA
>NW_010231132.1:0-1928 GCF_000690775.1 Eurypyga helias
AATATATATATATTTTATATATATAATGCGTGTATATATTTGCATAGCCTTTTCTTTGTCAGGACATTTTCACATCTATCCAAATTAAATTTCTTCCCACCATCTCTCCTTTTGCTCAAGTCCTCTCTGGCAATTCTGTAACATTAATAGCTCCTGACGAATGTCCGTTGTTTCAGGGAAGTCTGCTATATACAACATTCTACTTCATTCTGCTACTCAATGTAGTACGGCTGTAGCCTCAGCTCTTGGGAACAGTCACCCACAGTCCTGCCCTGTTCATCCCCATTGCGCATTCCTGACCACAAACCTTGAGCTTAGCCTGTACAGCCGCCCATACTTCTCGCCCAACCCTTCCCCAGGAAACGTGTTCCCCTCAGCTACTGCTGCTCTGTGGTGCTTCTGAAGCACAAGTCCCAGCTCTTACCCAGACACTACCCTGGGTTTCTGCTCTTCCTTTCATCATTTACACACTGCCACTTGTTCAAGTCACTGAAGACTCAGGGACTGTCCCTCAGCTGAATTTACATCATGGCATTTATTGCCAGTGAAATCTGAACCAGCAAGCTCATGCTTTACTGTCACTCTCTAGGCTCTTAAAATCCTAGACACCTGATGTGGCAATGGGTGCACTCTTCTTGCTAGCACTGTTCAGGCAATGGAAGACACCAACGGCAGTATTTTGTACCCACAGAAGCCTCTGCATGGATACAAAGAATTGAAGCAATTCAAAGTGAAAAGGAGAACACATGGGTCATTCTGGCCTTACCTTGGCCTCAGGATGCGTTGCCCAACAGGACGGGAAACACAGCCTAGTACACTGGAGCTGACTTATTTTATGCCAGGACATTACAAGCTGGTCAAGCTTCAGTGAACAGAAGAGTACCAAAGTTTATCACAACCCTCAGAGAAACAGGACCTTAGTGCCTTATTCAAAAGGACAGAGGCAGAGAGGATGATGGCAGAGCTGGGTTATTTCAGAGTTATTTCCTCCTTCCAGTTCTTGTCTAGATCTGAATTTCCCAATAGCTCCCCTCTCCCAGGCTGTATGGCCCATTAGCTGTAGCCGTGCTAACATCAGTGGAGAGCAAGAAACTTGACAGAACTGCCAGCAAAGTTTACAGCCTCATCCAGGTGCAGGAGAGACCATAGACAGCAGCCCTTCAAGAGGGAAGTAGCCATAGATGTTGCTAAGAAGTGGTATAAACTATTTACTTCTAACTATTTAAATGTTTACTTCTGTCCTTCTTCCTCCACTCCCTGACCTAACTGCTGTTTTGCCTGCTTGATCCCAGGGGTCAGTTCTCAGGAACGAGGAGCAGCTGCTCATCAGCATACCCTCAATGCTCCTGGAAAGAAAGTTTTGCAGTAATTACAGATATATCCCCATGGGGTTCCTGGGGACAAGAGGAGCCTGTGATCTATGAATTTGACCTAAGAAGCCAAGCAGTGTCAGAGTGCTGTGTCCATGAGTAAGTGTCAGCTATATTTTGTGACATTGGATCAATATATTTTTTTGTTTCTATTTTTTTCTCTTCTGTTTTTGCTACTACCTTGGCCTTGGATACCTTGATGAAATGATCATGACATCTTGCATGTTTCTGTTAAAATAAAATCTAAAATTATTTAAAATGAAATAAAGTAACACTGATTTCACCTGCCTTCCTCTAAGCAGAGAGGGTACATTTTTCACGACACCAAGCCAGGCAGCAGCACCCTGATATCAGGGATCAAGTTCTGGCTAATATCAGACATAATATTCAACATGTAACATGTACACTGTAAGTCTGTTATCCTGAGCAAGTAATTTTGCATCTCTTAACTTACTTTTGGTGAAGAGAAAAAATCCACTAAGATACCCCACTACATCTTTTACAGCAGGATGATTCTGTAACCTCTTTGGCCCACATCTTGACAGGCTGGAGAGGTGG
>NW_010231133.1:0-2339 GCF_000690775.1 Eurypyga helias
CGCCGGCCGAGGCTGCGGGGGACCCTGCCTGGGACAGGGCTCGGCGTGGGGGGGTCCTGGCAGCCTCACACCCTCCCGGGACCCTCCTCAGGGCCGTCCCCGCCGGGGGAGCACCCGGGGAGGAACCTGAAGGTGCTGGCGTGGGCTTCTCCCGGTGCAGAGTAACCAACCCAAACCCCATCCTACAGCCTTTGCCCCCGGGCTCTTCCGCTGCAAAGTTCTCCTCCTCTCAGCTCAGCCCTGATCCTCACTAGCATCTCCAGGAGCCAAAGGGGAACTGGTTGGAGGGAGAACTTCTGCTGACCTTGGCTATCCAACCGTGATGGCAGTGCTGCGGCACCCTGGATCAGCTGGGCTACCAGTTGGTCCCTCTCGTTCATAAACCGCCCGTGGCAATCCTCAGACCTCAAAGACAGGGACAACAGCTGCCAGGCTGGGTCCTCATGATCCCCATGGGATGTAAATGCCTGAAGCCCAGCAGGCAAGGACAGGGATTGTACGGGGTTGAATGAATCAGTGCAACTCTAAGTCACAAAATAGTGCTGGTGAACGCCATTGCATCTTCGGGTCTACCTAATGCGTGCAAAAGCAGCCTGCACGTGCATCCTCTTACAACCATCATGAAACCCCAGCCTGTGTTTCTTCAGCTGGAAAGCAGGAAGAAGGGCAGGTAACTACTCTGTCAGCTGGGACCTGCAGATGAAACACGCTGGCTTGTCTCTGCTCCTTCCCACTATTCCTATTTGTTCCACATTTTCTTCCTATTTATAGGACTCCACTATGGACAGGGAGCTGGATTGGAGGACAGAGCTGGCTGAAAACTAACCTGAGGAATTTAAAAAAAAAAAAAAGGTTAATTTTCAGCCAGCTCTCAGGGCCAGCTCAGCATGTGGAGACATGGTAGCGAACGCAGTGCAAAGCACAATGGGTGCCACATCCCCTGGCAGCCTTCCCTTCCATTCACTCAGCCATGAAGCTGCAAGCCTGGGGTAGAGTTGTCTTTTACACATTCCTGAAGACATCGGTGGCAGCAAGGAAGCAAAGACTAAGTTTCGGACTGTGCACCATATTCTCTTTCAAAGGTATGAAAGGTTTGAGTTTAGGTAAAACTCCTAAGGCAAACACTTTTACCCAGCTCTTTGCTGCTGTGGGAATGTTTGTAATACAACAGGGACACTGAAGTGATTATCAAAACATGGGGCCCTGTCCTTTTCCCGGGAGAGGTAGGTTAGATAGCCCAAAAGATCTTTTATGTCTCACAGTCAGTGCATTATCAGCATAAAAATGAAGAGGATGAAAGGAGTGTGGGTTGAGGTACATGGATATAAACACTGAACCTATCAGGTCTTGGCAGCTTGGCCACTTGTGGCTGCATTTTCCATCCAGAAGGACAAGACACCCTTGCAGGAACACCAGGTTGTGGAGGCTGCAGCAAGAGGAATTTCTCATTTCACTCCTCTGCCCTATTGATAAGTCGATTGGTTTATTTATACATTCATATCTGCTACGCTTTTGTCTGCTACTTTTTTTTTTTCTGAGGGCAGACAGGCTATAGCTTCAGGTTAAAGGTTGTGTTGGCTCTAAGAGGCTTGCATTGAACATGATTTTGACATCACACTATGTAAATCTGCTTTGGAATGAACTTCAGGGCAGTTTCTAATGCATGATCAGGAAGAGTTTTGTATCTGGCTTTTGGTATGCCCATCACCGCTGAAATGACTGGAGCCTCTGTCAATCTGGCCACAAATCTCCTAAGAACAGGCATTTCTGGGGGATTTCTGGCCAAACAACAATAACAAATCTAACAGCTAGAGGCATCAATTACAGAGGTAAAAAGGGACTAGACAAATTCCTCTAAATGTTCTTTACAGTTGGGGCAATCCAGCTCTGTCTGAAATCCAAGCCCGGCTCCAGCCTTACCACCTTCCCTGCCCCAGGAAGGGGCCTGTCGCACTATAGATTCTGAACAAAAGCCAGCGGTTTCAGCCCATCTCAAATAGCAGCACTCTCAGCTCTGCTGGGAGCTGGGGAGCAGGATGGAGCAGGGACAGTTGTTTATCAAACTATCCTTTTTTCTATTTTTTTTTTTTTTAATTTTTTCTCAATGTGTTATTAGAAGGTGCTTGACTATCAGCCCATCCAAGAGACATCTGTGTATGTTTCAATGAGGCACTTCTGACGGTGCCTTGCTCAGTCCCTGTTAGGACAAGTTGCTCATCAGCACGATTTTGCCCTTGTTTTTAAGAAAAAGGGCTCCGTCCTCACGGCAGCCTCATGCCTCACTTGTCAGTGTTGGCGGCGGTGTCATTCCGCGGCCGTGTGTGACCGCGGCTGCTGTG
>NW_010231133.1:2395-6070 GCF_000690775.1 Eurypyga helias
GCCAGAGAGAGCGTGGGCAGCGTGGGCTGCACGGTGTGCCGGAGTGGCTGAGTGCGCGCTTGGGTGGGCAGCCCTGCGCTGTCACTGCTGGGCGGAGGGCTGGGCAGCTGGTCGCCAGCGAGCTCACCTCCAGCGAAACCATCTACCGCGAGGGGACCCACTGGGAGTAGCAGATGCGTTTCTCGTTCGTCTTTCGGCTTGACTGTCATGGCTGAACCTCAAAAGAGGCAGCTGGCTCGAGGTAGAGAGGGGAGCTGCTTTCCCTAGTAAAGCTGGCTGCATCTCTGCATTTCTTTTTCCTTTTTTTTAAATGCAAAATATCCCTTCAAACGGCTCACACCATGCGCTCCTCGGTTCACGGTTGCAGGCTAGTAATAGGGATAAAAACTGAATCTTTGGCACTGTCAGTCAGAGACTGATTTATTCTAAGCATCGGCTTAGGTTGGAGGGGAGGATCCAGTGATCGTGGTGATGTTTAAAAGTCTCTCCTATGGGTGTGTGAGAAATGTATTCGCTCTTAGCTCATCCTGCAGTAACATCGCCTCTACCAGGAGGTGACTGTTTGCTTTTACTCTTCCTCGCCATCAGCCTGAGATCTAGCCCTCAGTGAAACTGAGATGAAGCAGGAGCCAGCAGCTCGTCTCTCTGTACCCTCCTGTTTCACAGGACCCTGAGAAGGGGGGGACAAACTGATAACTTTACGGTTCTGTAGAAGTGGCTGTGCTTCCTTGTGCTGTGGCTCCCAGCCCTCAGCTGCTGCTTTCCCTAGAGGAAGGTGGCCAGCCAGAAAAATACATGCAAGTATCAAACCTAGCTGATAAATGAGTAGCTGCTCGCAGTATGATCCTCTGAGATTTTATTTAAGTAGAAAAACAATGAGATCGCACTGAAAATATGACAGGTAGGATTGAAGAAATACCTTTTGCTAATGGGCAGACTTCTAGAGCTTTTTTAGGTGCCCTTGTTCATGGCTTTGTTACTGGCTGGATGTGTCTGACTTTAGCTAAGCAGAAAAAAATCGGTTATGCATTCGAGACCAGAATTTGACCCACAACTGCCTAGAAATAAGTGTTAAAACAGTGCTCACCATGAAAATCATTGTCATTTGATGTCTGTGAAAATATATTTCTGAAAATATGAACTGTTGTGGTACCAAATATAAAACTGGGAAAGAAAATAGTATACTGTTGAATGGATGTAAAAGGGATGTGATTGCTTGATACTGAATCTTCAAAAACGGAAAATGCTGGGTAAGGTATTTGTAACCTATTTGACACAGAAAACAGGAATCGGATATAAACTTAGAAAGTTATTAGAATAATGCAATCAGCAGTCTCAGGTTCTGGGATTTTCGAAGGGGAGACCCAGAATGTCAGACTTCACTAGCTTCCCTTGAAAAGCTCAGCCTCTATGTTCCTTCCTCAGTAATTTTCTCTTTTAAACAGCAGTCTTAAAAAAACAAGACGTCACTTGACCATGATCAGCTCGTGCCAGCCAATCTGGCAAGGAAAGCACTATCTATCTCAGAAACAGTAGTGTTTGCATTTAACTGCACTCCTCAGAGATATATTTTTAGGAGGGTGTCTGTGTGTGCACTTGAAATTCTGCATTTTATTAGCATGACCCTCTTATATCGGCTGGTGGCACTGGCATTGCTGCTGAGCCCAGGCGAGCCTGGGGAGGTATGCGAGCCTGCACTGCTCTAGCCAGATGGAGTTCACACCCACTACAATTATGTTTGCAACACATGATTTGCTTAAGGTGCCTGGGGATGTTTCAAAGAGTAGGATGATTTCAGTAAAGCAGTCTCAGAAGAAAACAGTATCAATCCTTAGCAACTTTACCACTGAAATTTTCCTTCAAGAAACATAAACCTAAGGCCAGCCTGTACATTTTTCATTGTAGGCTGGAGGGAATTACATAGACCTGGAAAACACCTGTGAAAAGGCTGATATTGGTGGGTCTCCTGGCATCCAGGCTTAATATTGTCAAAGAACACAGAATTGTAGAACAGCTCAGATTGGAAGGGACCTCCAGAGATTATGTGGCTTAACCTTTCATGGAAAAGGGAGCCTAGGTGAGATTATCTAGCACCCTCTCTAGTCACATCTTGAAACCCTCCACCGCTGAGGACTCCACCACATCCCTGGGGAGGTTGTTCCAGTGATTTCTTCATTATGGTGAAATCTGCACCTTGTAAGGGGTTGGAAGGTTTGTGATGAGCTGTATGTATCATGACAGAGCTGCTGATCACTGTCTGACATCCTTAGTAGACACCCTGTTCCAGATACCAGTCATCCTGAGTGCGTGAGAATAACCTTGAATGTGCTCCCATGGCATTAAGATAATTTCAGTTTCTCGGGTTGCAAATGCCAGTAACCTAATTCTGGCTCTCAGTTCAAAACCAAGCTCCGAGTCTGGAATAACAATGCCATTGCCAGAACACAAACTGGCTGCACAAAACCATTAACCTCAGTATGTATCAAAAACTAGTCTTAAAAGGTTCTGGCATGTGAACATTTTCTGCTTCCATGGTCATTGGCAGCACAACCTTCTATTGACCACAGTGAGATGGGACGTTCCTCAGTGGGGTGATATTCTGATTCACGTGTTTCTTCCATTGATTTATAGAGTATCTACTGCCACAGCAGCTATTAACCTTCAGTTACAGTAGGACTTCAATAACTGAAATACCACTCTGAGTTTCCTTTATAACAGTCAATATGATTTGTTCTAGAAAAAAACATATGTGTGCCTTTGGAGAACCAACCATATCAGATTTCCAGTTATCATGTGGAGATACTTCTTCTACATTTCAAATTATTCTTCATCAATTTTGTGTCATGAAAACTAAGGTTTCAGGGGAACTTGGGGATTTAGGGAGTGGAAAACAATGTGTTAATTAATTGTGGGCAGATTAGAACATTGCCAGGACAGATGTTCTGCCAGTCACACATGCATTGCAAGAACTTCAAGTGAGATCTCACTTTCCTAGGAAGGATGAAATCTGGGAGGAAGAATGTATACAAAGGTGAAAAGGGGTCTGTGCCAAGGAAAAGCAGGATGGGTCTGTACATGCATCTGCAATCTGATTTACAGAGATGTTGAGGACATGCAACTTCTTCATCCCTTTTCTTCTCCACTATTAGAGTGAGGAACAAATTTATGACCCTGGAAACTGAGAAAGGTCAGAGATAAATCCTGTGAATCTGAGTAGAAAGCTGCTTCTTGATGTGAACTGGGAACCAGTTTCATAAAGGCGTGACTTGAGCAGAAGTATCCATTAATTAGAAACCATCCTTCTGCAGAACCCATATTTGGGCCACATTGGTCTTGCGTTTGCCACAAGTGGCACAATTAACTCAAATATCATTGTTGTGTGTCATCTGCCGTGCAGGTGATTGCAGCTGGCAAAGTCGAGAGCAGTTCCACTGCTGCTGTTCATAGGTGCATGGAGCAACAAAACAGCAATCATTTTCCTGGAGGACTTGTCTTGCTCCTCCTTGCTTGATTTAACAGTGCAATAAAGAAACTGGGAAGTGATGTGGACAGCTGTGGATTAAGGTGTTCCATGCACCACTTATCCATTGCCGTTAGCTAACACACATCTGGGATAAGCCCCCTCCACCCGGGAAGCTGGTAGTAGCCATTACTGGAGACCATTGTGGAGACCAG
>NW_010231133.1:6667-10762 GCF_000690775.1 Eurypyga helias
AGACCTCATTGCAGCTTTCCAGTATCTGAAGGGGGCCTACAAGAGTACTGGGAGAGGACTTTTTACAAGAGCCTGTAGTGATAGAACAAGGGGTAACGGGTACAAATTGAAATCAGGGAGGTTTAGATTAGATATCAGGCAAATTTCTTCACAGGGAGGATGGTGAGGCACTGGAACAGGTTGCCCAGAGAGGTTGTGGATGTCCTATACTTGGCAGTATTCAAGGCCAGGCTGGATGAGGCTTTGAGCAACTTGGTCTAGTGAAAGGTGTCCCTGCCCATGGCAGGGGGGTTGGAACTAGATGGTCTTTAAGGTCCCTTCCAACCCAAAACCATTCTATGATTCTGTGATTCTATGATTGCAGGCAGGCTGGAAAGTGGCAGGCTGTTGTAGTTTGTCTGTCCTGTCACTAGAGTGAGACATGCTCACAAGCATCCTGGGCTCCTCTTCTGGGAGGTGCTGAGCAGGCCTGTGGGGTGCTGGTGCCGGTGCTGGCTCTGTGAGGACACCGTGCACCATGGGAGACCTGGGCATCCTCAGCAGGCTGAGCCTTGGGGTCAGAAACTCTCCAGATTACCCCATTCTACTGCAAGCATGTATTTTCTTTTGTTTTACGATTGCCATGGAATATCCAGAGTGGGCAAGGGTGTGGGAGGGACTGTAAAAGTCCTTTGTCATGACCTCCTGACAGCCATGACCACTAACCCCTGATTCCTGATCTGTAGTCCAGTGAGCCCGCCAGCACCTTTCTATTGACTTCCAAAAGACTTTGAGTCAGACAATCACATTGCTTAGCCTAAGCAAGACCAAGCAGCAAGGTATGTACTGCAGATATTTCTCCGTGAGGCAGCAAGGAGAGCAAACTTTTCACTGAAGGGTAAAAAGACAGCTGTAGTTCTGACATCTAAATAAAATGACTCCATGAGGAAACTGCCCTCTTTCCTCCTCCATGATGTGCCCACCCAAAGACCCATAATTTATGACAATATATTTCAGAAGGTCCCATAGGATGTTGGTTTGTTTTTTTTTTTTTCCCCATTCTTTCTTTTTCTCAGAGCAAAGTGTGATGCCCTGCCAGTGAGTGGCTTGTGCAGGTCCAGACAGAGAAAGCAAGCTGCTAAAAGGTAGTGATTGCAGCACTGATCTCTTGCAGGCTCTGCAGTGTGAGGAGATGGTTCTGAATCACAATGAACTTAATTGAACAAGAAATGGCATTGATTTTTCCTTTTCAGCCCTTCCCATTGCTCACAGCAACAGTGCACTGAACTCTCTGTCCATGCCAAGTAGCAGAATTGCACAGTGCAGTAGAATGGAGATTTTTTATTTTTGTCCTATAATTAGCATGTATTTATTTTTAAACAGGGTAAAAAACAGAGCTCTCTAGGCTTTGAATTGTCATCAGGGAAAAGCATTGCTTGTGCAGTATGAGTTTCAGGAGCACAAGGAAACAGGTTATGTGAGAAACCGTAGCTTACTTTATACTCTCCCGACCAGGAAATAACATTGTTCTTGAGTTTATCTGATTGTTGAAAGAACTAGAATGGCACAATTGCCAAGCTGCTCAAGGTCACTTTATTTATTTATTTAACTTAGACAGATAAAGCTGTATGAACTACCTCCAGTCTGCAGGGAAACAAGGAAGAAAAGCATTCCATAGTCCAATTGTTGTATCATTGTTGGTTTTTGCCCCGTTAGGTGGGCATGTTAACACATAATCACATGTTTGAACAGCTAGCAATTTCCTATAAAACCTGTTAAATATATCAGTTAATATATCCAGGTGTTTACTCTTGCTTAGAACCGTAAGAGGGATGCGTGTATTTTCCAGTGTCTATCCCCCTACTTCCCTGAAAATGTTGAAAAAATAAATTAAGAAGGTATCTGGGAAATTCTCTAGCAGATTCATGCTAGCAGCCTTAGTCAGCACCCACACCCCAGCTCCAGTATCATAATAGGTTTCCCTGCAATGCACAGCTTGTTTTGCTCTTGAGGAGAATTCTTTAGCTGAGATTGCCAGGCTGAGCAAGGAAGGGAAGGGTGGTTAAGGGAAATTCAGGTGTACGGCACTAGCTAGAGCAGTGTACGCCATACATCACAGTGAGATCAGCTTCTACCCTTAATAAACATCTGTTCCCGGTAGCAAGTGAATCGTTTGATCTAATGTTGGGAACAGAAGGGGGGGACGAAGGAGCCTGCCTCTTAGCTGAAATCCCTGGTGGTGTGGGAAGAATGACCCCTCACAGGGAGCTGCCAGGGGTCCCTGTGGGAAAGGAGCAAAGTCACTGCACCCCTCACCACGCTGTTGATCCCAGCTAGCAAACCAGCATTTTGGGACTGTGATCAGCTTTAGTGCTGCGGCTGGTCTCAAGAACAGGCCTGCTGCACAGTCGACGCACCGCGCTTCTCTCGCCTGCCTCCTGCCACTTGATATTTTCATTGCTTTCCGAGGAGCGGTTAAATGGATAGTGAGTGTGTATCGGGTTTCATGGAAGTCCTGTCATTGACTTCAATAAGAGCAAGATCAGACTCTTCTAGAATCAATATAATTCATGAAAGCGCTGAACGTTGTACAAGACCTAAAGCAGTGCGTTGTGTTGCAATACGATACATATAATGAAGTTACTGACATCCAAGCACTCTCTGTAATGGGGAAAAAATGCATCCAAGAATTGCTGTTACTGAAATCGGGGACTAAGCTGGGTGGCCTAAGAAACGAAACTCAAGCAAACCACAATAGTTTGGGTCAGCGTGCCTGTGACCTGCTTGGGCAAGCCTTCAACACACCTCTCCCGCTAACCACCCAACACTTTGCAAATTCAACCTCTGAGCTCAGCAGGGACAGCCATGGATTTCACCTCCACCAAGCCTGCACCAGAATAGCAAGAAGCTGGTTTTGACAGTGGAAGGGAACATGTGATATTTCTGCACTTCTGATAATGGGAAGCCTCTAAGCAGCTGAGTAGGTTGAAGAAGCCAGCCAAGACCAGAAACACCAATGCTTACAAACTATTGTGAAGAACTGGGTGGGAGTGGGCTTTTTTCCTGTGAAAACAAAATTTGAGCAATTTGTCACAGCTCATAGCAGTGGTTGCGGCTTGGTGCATCTTTTGCCAGCAAGACCTTCAGGCCAGCCAGTGAAATCTATTTGCAGACTCTCCAGCCCAGTCTCACAGCTAATGCACTTGTCCCCCAGTGATGAAGCTGTGGAAGGACTGGAGGTGGATGTGAACACCTGGGGAATGCCTTGCATCAGTTAGCACTGAGTGCATTAGAGGATAGAGCTGCACAGTGCATCTCAAAAGTGAGAGAGCTGTTCACCTGCTAGAACTGTATTGGTTTTGGATTCTGTTATTCTTCAAAATAAGGTCTCGAAACAGAAAGAGTATTGGGAAAAATAATAGGAAGTCTAGCTGTCTGATAGTCTATAAATACAATATGGTGAGACTATGAGGTATAGAGGAGCTTAAACCCAAAAATATTTCATATATTAAGAAGCCTCCAGTGATTCCACTGTGAAGATTATGCCTAGCTTTACATGCTAAGCCTCATTTTTCTGACTTTCTGCAAAAAAGCTGATTTCTCCTTGCAATTTTTCAATTATTTTCTCTAGCCAGAGGAGGATTTTTGTGTGTGTAAAGTCTGAGGTTAATCTGACAAGGAATCTTAGAGATATGAGCCTGAAAATTGAGGTTAGGGTTTTCTATTGGTACAGGATTTTTTTTTTTTAAATTTTATTTTAAAGAATCCTTTCTCAAAACTCAAGGTGTGGAAACCTTTAACGTGATTATTTAGCTTTCTTCCCTGAAAAATTATTCTCCTATAAATATTTTAACAAGGACATTGTTTGATTTGAAAAATTGTTTTAACACATCCCTCTGCTTTTAGTCTGCTGCATGTCAGCAACAACCTATGCTCTTATTTAAACAAAAAGTCTACTTACCTGCTAAGGTGCTGTGCCTTTACAAGCAAAGCAGGCTGGGAAGCCCTCCTCTGTCTACACTAGAATTTTATGAATGAAAAGAAAACCTTAGGCAAATTAGAGAAAGCTGGGCAAGAAGCTTAAAACATCCTAGAAGATCCTTATTTCATAGAATC
>NW_010231134.1:0-1560 GCF_000690775.1 Eurypyga helias
ACCGGGCACAGCCCGGCCCTGGGGACGTGTCGCCGGCTCAGCCCCCGCCGCTGACCTTGGCTCTGTCCTGGTGCGATGGAGCGACCCTAATGCTGCTGTTCCCGCTGCCCCGTGGGGCTGGGGAGCTTCTCGGGGACCCCAAAAGGGTGGGGGATAACGGAGGAGCCCAACGCTTGGCCCCCGGGTGCCGCTGCCGTGCTCAGGCTGAGGATGCTGCCCCAACGCGTCGTGCCACCAGATCCTGCCCCTGCCCTGGAAATGGCAGCAGGAGGGGGCTCCCGTGGTGCCCCCAGACCCAAGAGCCTCGTAGGGTCCCTCCACGGCATCACGGGGTGTGGGCGCTCCCTTGCTGGGGCCATGGACAGGCGAGGCCAGGCGTTGAGCAGTGATTTGAAGGCTCGTTTTATCGCGCGTGGAAAGAGCCGATTCAGCAGTTTTCGGCGGGTCCAGCGGCGGAGCGGCTCGCCGGTTTGTTGGAGGGATAAAGTCTCTGGCTCCAAAACTCCTGAAGCAGGGCTGGCGGGCGCTTTGTTTGCAAGGGCCGGTCTGGGTCTTGGCATGCATTCGGCTGATGCATGCAAACTCCAAATCTCCTTGCCAACAAACCCAACAAAGCGGGCGACTCGAATGTGAAAGCTAATGAAATAACTCCCCGACTTGGTGTTTGGGGAGACAAAGGCTGTGGCCGATCAGCTGACCTTGGTTTTCATTGGGTTTTAATCCAGCATTCTCGCTTTGACTCACGCTTTAACTATTTTGTAAATAGTTTTGGCACCATTCTTCTGCGGCTCAGTATAAATTCTACCTCTCGGCCCCAGCCCTGCACTGGCTCAAGCGGGTACTGGTATAACTGGTAAGACTTTTCTATTTATTGCCCTCTTTTTTTATTGGTCTCCTCCTGAACCCCGATGCCAGAGCTCCCTCCCGCAGCACCGGAGGGTGCGGAGGTGGCAGTGGGATGCGGGCGCTCAGGGGGTGAGACGTGGGGACGGTCCTGTCCCGCGGCCCAAACTGGGTGGCCAGCTCAGGAGTATCGCTGCCCGGCTGTGGCTCAGTTTTTATTTTATTGGGAATGAGCCGTTTTCACCTGGTTTGGAGCCTGCTCAGACACTGGGGGAGGGTCCCGCTGGGCTTGAGGATGAGGGTCTTCCGTAGGAGCCGGGAGGGCTCGGCACTGGCTGCTCTGCACATGCCCACACACACAGGTAGGGCTGGGCTGGGCTGGGTGGTGGGAGCTTGGGTGCTTCCCCCCATCACCCCGTTCAAGCACCCACCTGGGACAGGGAGCTCTCGGCTGTCACTCGCTGGGCAGGGACCATGGGAAAAGCCTTGGCTGGAGGGTCTGTTCTCCCTCGGGAATGCCCTGGGCTCCCCCGGGAATGCCCTGAGCGCACAGGTCCCCTTGCTCTGGGCTGGAGACCTTTTGGAGGTCCCATCATGGGTCTTTCTGCGCTGGGACGGTCACGTGGGCTCCCCCACGGTGAGGAGGTTTATCCTGGGAGCAAGTGGTGCTGAGTAGCCCCGAGTGGGGACTGACCCCAGCAAACCCATCCTGCGCCC
>NW_010231135.1:0-2914 GCF_000690775.1 Eurypyga helias
CCCCCCTTATGACTACATTCTGGTGTCTTTCAGCTGTTGGCCAGATCCAAGAACAAGTGTAATTGATTAGTGAGTCTTCTCCCAGTGTCTCAGGTTGTCCTGTGTAAGTCCCATACATTGCTATAGGCAAGACCTGACACAAACATAGTAGGTGGCAGTGCCATCAAGTGGGCTCAAAAACTAGAAATTACTCATGGGTAGCTTGGCTTATCTAGTCATTTATTCACTGTATTTTACAGCAGCTTAACAAATACTGTAGTCACACTGAACTTGGCCAATAAAAGGATTGCTTATTAATTTCTAATGATTTTCAATGGAAGAGTTACAGTGATACATATGAAACACAGCAAGAAGCTGTAGTTTTTCCTCACATGCATACTAGTGTGCTGATAGCGATTTTTCCCATGCAAAATTCCTCCAAGGGAGAGCAAATCTTATTAACTACTAACATCTAAAATGAGGCAATCAGTAAGAAGAGAAAAGTTTTATTTGATTCCTTTTTTTGTTAAGAGAGAACCTATTATAAGCTAACCATTCTCACACGCATGGCATTTAAAAAATGTGAAGTAAAAGGCAGCATTTGATTACCATGTACCTTTAATCAAAACACAGAATTAGACTGGCTTACTAGCGAGTTCCATTTAAAATTGCAGCCACCAATGTAAAGCACATCCACCTCTTCTCTGTGTGGAATGATCTCATTCCCATCACAGCTGTCCATTATATTCTGTGATTACTTTTGTTGGAAAAGCACAAATATCTCTGAAGGGGGTACATGGAAGTAATTCATACTGTTTTCTGAGCTGTTCAAAATAAGTATTACAACTTGTATTGGTGAAATGAAGATTGTTGCTTCCAACAGTAACCTACCTAGAATCGAAGTTTTTGTGAAGTGCTCTGCACTCTGCATCGCTGTTACGGCCTCAGTTTGCCTTTCATGCTAGGGCACTGTTCACCATCTCCAAAGAGCAGAGCAGTGCATAAGTCAAATACTCATCTTCTGGCTCTCTCTTCTTACAGACCAAAGGCGGCAGTGACTACAATAATGTGGCCTTCATATTGTTGTTACCTTTTAGCTGTCTAACTAAGTCTGAGCAACGCTAGTTCTCGCAGTATAGAATACAAGTTTTTGTGTGAATCTTGGTCCTCCAGACTTCCTTGGTGCTAATGTTGGTTTTGATGATGAATATTTTTCTATGGCAAGTTCACTTGCAAGTTCTCTTGTTGACTAATTGTTATTTTCATCCCAACTTTGTTAACAGAACCATATTTGAGACACTATGTTATCTCACTGTCTCCCATTCCTAGTCTTGATCCTCAACATACCGTAGTATTTTGCAAGATCAAATGTTCTCTGTGTCTGAGCTACACTGATAAAGGGTGGTGTTTTGGTCTTGCTGAGATAAAATAACAAAAAGAAACCAAACAAAAACCCAAGTCATATAATTTGTGACTGTTTGTGTACCTGTCTATGAAAGGTACACAGCTAGTTATCTAGCTAGTTAGTGTCTTCATGGGAATGCTATAAATGCCTGCCTTAAGGAAGGGTTCACAAACAGGTAAGAGTGTGTATGGGTTTCTGTAGTGCTGGGAGACTGAATTTTAAGAGTTAAAATTGGACCTTTTGGAAGAATTCCATCTGTGATTCATGCAGTTGATAAATTACTGTCTTAGGGAGTTTCTGATACATTTGTAGACAACACTTAATGGAGTTCTTTCATGAGACTTGTGTGAAGAAGTAGACATTTGCAGGAAGTATCCAGAAAATGAATGTTCCTCAATAATGTTTGTGAAGGCAGCTTCTACTGGTTGTTGGATTTCACATATAAAAGTAACTTCATCGTACATTAATATGCGTATGTTTTTGGGAAGAAAGGAGCTGAAAAATGTATATTTATCCTGGAGTGAGACTTGAGGATGATGTATGCAATTATTTTGCTTTAAATGAGCTCTTAAGAAGAAGTGAGCCTCTTCCATAAGTGAGGTTCTTTTCTTTCCATGTTTTTTAAGCTTAAGGGGGTAAGCTTCTGAAGGGCAAGATTCACAGGCCCTAAATACGAAGCTACTGGATGAGAAGAGTGCAAAACCAAGTCATTTGCTCGCATACAAGGATGAGTCTCTAAATGATACAACAAGCACTGAACTCATTCTGGATACTATAAACAAACAACAGAAATGTATCCGAAAAGGGAAGAAAATTTTTTAGCCCAAGATCAGATGCACTTTAATTCCTGTAATAACACCCCAGTTACACTGATGGTGTTTCCTCCCTGCTCCCTGGTCAATATTAGGAGGCTCTTAAGGCCTGAACTTCCGTAAAAGTTTACTGTCAGCCTCGGCACAGCCAGATTTTTTTCTCTCTCAGATTTCACCTTTGCAATAAGACATGCATGCTCTGCTTCCTCTTTTTCCAAATCAAACAGGCGAGTTTCAGCGTTTAAATGGGCACTTTGTTACAACTGAATTTCACAAAAGTTTAAAGCATCAAAACATTTCACGACAATGACTTTTTTTCGTCTTTTGGCTGGCTCTGTCTTCATTAACTGTGGTGGTGCTAGAAAAGAAAACCTGTGTGATTACAGCTGACCTGCAGTATGTATCTATGAATTATCAAATAAACCACTGTGGCGGGTTTGTGTAGCTGGGGAGGGGCTACAGGGGTGGCTCCTGTGAGAAGGGGCTGGAAGATTCCCTGACTCCAAGTCAGACCCACCTCTGGCTGCGGCCGAGCCCATCAGTGAGGGTGGTAGCACCTCTGGGAGAACGTGTGTAAGAGGGGAAAGGGAACCTGCAGTGGAGAGAGGAGTGGGGAGTGGGAGAGACACCCAGGCAGACCCCCGGTCAGTGCAGAGAGGAGGGGAGGAGGTGCCTGGAGCAGAGGTTCCTGGTCAGCCTGTGGTGAGAGGGCAGGGTG
>NW_010231136.1:0-8357 GCF_000690775.1 Eurypyga helias
GCACTCCGCCCGCTTCCCGTTTGCCCTTAAAATGAAACGAGACAAGGTAAAATAGAATAAACCCGGACCTGCTCGGCGGGAGAGCGCACCCCGCCGGGTCCCCCCGGCACCCTCTCGCTGCTTTAAAGCCGAGTAGGGGATGCTGCGAGGACCGTCTGGGCTCCCCGAGCCCGTCCCGGGGAAGTTGGTCCGTTTGCGGTAACGCGCTTTTACGTCTTTACACCCCAAAACGTTCCGATGATGTTTTTAGGCAGCGCTTTGGGGTTTTTGGTGGGTTGTTTTTTTTTTTTTTTAAGGCTGACATACGTGTTCCTGTCTCATGTTATCTGCCGAACGCGTGCGGTGTTAATTGAGGTTGCCATGGAAGGCATGCACGTAGTATAAATAAGCTGCCTTCTTGCCATGTGATTTCGCTTTTCTATTCCACGAGCCTCTTTTTTTTGTATTCTCTGGTTTTGCATATTGTCATATGGTGCATTAAAGATAAAAATATCTGCTGTCTCAGGGTGTAATTTCCCTAGCTGGAACTATGAGTGCATATGGAGCAGTGGGGAAAAGATGTAGCTAACTGTAGGAGGAATTATACGTGTGTGTGTGCATAATACACATTTGCCATAATATGAGCAATTAAAGGAAAAAAAAAAAAAGCCCTTTTACCATTCAAAATAGCAAAATAGTATTTTCTGTGGTGGAACATCACTGGGTTGACATCTTGGTGGCCTTATTTTGCCTTTTGATGCTAATTCGTGGGAAAAACTGCTGCGGTGCATCCAGGGACAGAACTGCTTTTCCAGCTCTGGCCTGCCTGCCAGAATGAGATACTCCTTTAAAAAATAGATAATTTTTCATACTTTTTTTTAAAAAACGGGTCTACAGGTCTTACTGTTTGTTTGTTGTTTTACAGATAAAAGATGGAAGCGTTGGCCACGCGTGGCAGCAAACCTCACATGCCCTGCGCGGGGAACTGAAGCAGAAAGCAAAGCAGAGACAAAGCAGCATCTGACCTTGTCACTGGGGGGCAGAAAACAGCCGCTGGCTGCCGCTGGTTTCGCTCTCCTTCCACCAAGCTCCCTGCGCCATGTGGAATCGCAGACGGCTCAGGAGGTGCAAGTTCTTTCCAGGTCACCTTGGGGTGAATAAAACTTGTTAATTCTGGGCTTGATTTGTCATCCTTTGGGGGAAAAAAAATGTCAGACTGGCAATTATGTAGTCGTGCTGATGGACTGAGCACAAGTGGAAGTGGGTTGTCCCGGAGGTGAGAGACGCGGCCAGCAAAGCCAAGGAGAAGCCTGTTCGACTTCACGTCTGCCCGGGGTTCCTTGGAGAGGTGATAAAGCCAGTAATCAGCCAAAGTGGGAGTTACAAAGCAGATGCGATAGCTTCAGCAGAACTCCACTGCCACATCCACTTGTTTAAAAGCAATTAACATTATTTGGAACACAATTTTGGGGGAAAAAATACACTTTGAGCATCTCTGCAATTCTCATGTCTGACACATTAATCGAGAAAAACGGTAATATAACACCAACAAAGGAGAGGGGCGACTATGGCAAAAGCAGCTAAGGAAATTCAGATGGAGAACCCAAGAGAGGTGGAGACTCCCAGCACAGGGGCAGCGTGCTCCCCGCCGGAGGAGCAGGCAGAAAAACTCTCCATGCTCTGTTTTAAGAAGCGGAAGAAGTCCTGTAAGAAGGGGCTGAGCGTGAAGGATGCGTGCGAAGGAGCCCCGGAGGAGAAAAGTCAATGCGTCAGCGCAGACCAAGGGGAGGCGAAAGGTTCTCGTCCGTCACGATCCTCCAGAGGAGCCTGGGCAGCCATCAAAAACCTCACGAGACCTCGTAGAAGGCAAAAATCATCCTCGCGGAAGAAAGTGCCTTCCGATTCCCAAGTGCAGCTGGAGATGGATGCTGAGGAGGGCTGCGCACAAGGCTTCCCAAAGAAACAGGCGAGCTCCGGGGTGAAGATGCCCTGCGTACGGTTCTCCAGAGGCAGGAAAAAACCCAGCCCCTCTGAAGCAGTGGAGGATTCGGAGAGCAGTGTTCAAGCAAATGAAGTGATGGGCATTTTGAATAAAGCTAGTGAAGAGCCAGAGGATTTGGCCCCAGCGGACAAGTCTGACTCCTTCAGCCCGGTCTCTGCAGAGGAGGACCAGGATATGGCAAAGGAAAGTGCCGGCTCTGTTGGGGAGAACGAGCCCTTGACAGAGCCCACACCTGGTGCAGAGGAACATACGGAGTGCACCGCTCAGTTGGAGATAACCGATTCAGAGACAGTTAATGAAACAGCCCAGGAAAAACTGCAGGAGGGGAGCCTACCCCAAACCACAGTCCCTGCAGAAGGTGGGGACGTGGCTCCTGAAGCGCCCGTTTCCAAGGACCAGTCTGACAGTGTCCCTGAAACCACCGAGCTGCAGGAAATCCCCAGTATCTGCAAAGAGCTGCCTGAAGGGGATGAATCAGAAAAGAGCATAAATCTTGCTGAGGAGTGCAAAGCCGAAGAGACTGCAATGGATTTCAGTCAGTTGGCAGTTAAAGATGATGCAGCCAGCGAGCAGGGCTGCTCCTGCCATCAGGTGACGTTAGAAGCTAACGCGGGCGCTGGCATCAGCATCGTCATCACCGTCACCGAAGCCGAGGACTCTGACAACACCGACTCTGACCAGGCCTACGAGCCATCCCCGGTTTTGCACCGAACTAAGCAAAAAGGGAATAAAAAATCAAGTGGGAGCTTTGATTTTGGTAAAAAAGAGGGCCCTGAGGCTGGCGGTGGTCCCCAGGTGGAGGAGAAGGGTCCGGGCGACCAGGGGCACAGAACTGGGGAGCAGTACGAGTTGCTCCTCATAGAAACCGCGTCTTCCCTCGTGAAGGCGGCCATTCAGTCGTCCATAGAGCAGCTGGTCAACGAAATGGCTCTGGAGCAGAATAAACACAACAGTTTTCTGTGATGGCAGCAGTGCCCCCAAAATAAAGAGTACAGGGTGTGATTTAAAGCTCCGTTTGGCCTGGGAGGTGTGGAGAGCTTGAAGGGCTCCCGCGGCCAAGGTGTCGTTACTTCTGCATGCCCGTTCAGTCGTGTGTCTATGTGAAACGGATCGTGGGGCAGAGCCTGTGACGCACAGCGTGTCCCCTGGGGCTGGGGATGCAGGCAGCGCCATCAACCGCAACCGCGGAAAAATGAAGGTGTTGCAGGGACTGTTTTTTCATTTATTGGCATATTTATGTCAAGGCTGTGTTTCTGCTGTCATCCACGTCAGGTTTCCCCGCTGTTCATGCTGTAGATGTGTAAGTACCGTGCGTTAAGCGAAAGGTCCCAAGAGGCGGCGAGCGCCTGACCCGGTGCTGGGCTGGATTTGGGGCTCACTGGACACGGCTGGAGGTTTGCCCTGGCGTTGAGTGGAGATGACGGAGGGTGAAGCGACTGCAGTGTCAACACAAAGACGTCAACGCCAGACGGCATCAGGCTGGTGTTTAGTATTGCAAACGGGCGCTCGCTACGTACAGATGCCAGCAACCACGGTCACCCCTGCTGTCGCATCGTGTGAAGCAGGGTGGTTGCAGCGAGCAGTGTGTTTTCATTCGGCCTCTTCCCCTGTCACAGGCAGCCTGTGCATTTCCAGACACGTTAAAGCACAGCATCCGCCGCTCGCCTGCCTGACCCCTGGCTGCGTGACTGCCAAGAAAGCGACAGCGCTTTGTTTTCCGGGGGGGCCATTCTCGCACCATTAAGCTCAACAGGCATTGGCAGTGTGGGCCGGTCGGGACCCCTCGTCTTCCTTCGCCTTCCTCCCTCCCAGTCGTGATGCCGTGGTGAAGCTGTTCTCGGATGTAGCATATTTTTGATATATGGCATGTGATATAAATAGCAGTGAGCTGCATGCGTGTTAGTCAACCGTTGCCTCCACGCTGACATAGTTTGGGTAGCTGTGAATTGCTTTGAGCGGGGTGGAGACGTGGTGTGAGCGCTGCTGGCATCCCTGGGTGCTGGCAGCAGCCTGTCCCGCACCGCTCCCGCCTCACGGCACAGCCCGCCTGACTTCAGCAAGCCCAGGCATCCCCTGGGAAATGTGCATTATGGCTGGCTCACCGCTGCCGGGCACTGGCTGGCTCCAGCATGCCACGCAGCTTCCTCCGAAACATGCGGGGAAGCACCGGAGCGATCTTACCAAAGTCCTCAGGGAAAAAAATCTAGACATGAGGGCCTGGGGACAATGCCCGGACAGGCAAATCGCCGTCAAAACCCATGAACTGCCCTGCTCTGAGAGGGTTTGCACCCGCACAGCGTGTGGGCGCGAGCATCGCCTCTACCTACCAGCTCTCCACAAGAAAGGGGCCTTTTGATAATTTGGGATTGCATCTGCGCGGTTGGGAATTACGCGCAGCTGCGGGCAAGTCAGCCTGTTCTCCTGAGAAAACTCTCCTGCGTATTTCTCAGCCGACACAGAAATAGCAGCCTCGCTTGGCAATTGTTCATTGACCATAGGCAGTGCGCTGAGATTTCCCTTCCCAGCGTAGGATTTGGGTTCCTGTTAAAATTCAAGGGCTGTAAACTTCCCTAGTACCTGGTGCGCAACCACGGTTTAAACTTTGATAAAGCAGCTCTGTTCTTACGAGAGGACTGTGAGCAGCGAGTGCCACAGCTTGTTTCTGTGCAAGCAGAACTTGGGAAAAATCAGAGGATGTTAAAAAAAATAAGTGTCTTTTTTTGTTTGTTTTCTGTGTATTTATTTAATAAGTTATTCAATACCAATAATTCAGTGTGTACAATTTTAATGGCTTTGTACTTCATACTGGTCCTTCCAGGTGTTTTGCCATAGTTTTGAAAGGGACTTTTTAAGGACTTTTCTATGTACCCTTGGAGCTGCTGCAGCCACCCCGAGAAGAGCCATACTGATGCTGGAAGTTGCTTATGGGGTCACACGGGATTGCACTGGGCACCGTGGCAGGTCAGCGCCGACCGAAGGGCCGCAGCATCTCTGTGGGGCCCCGCTGGTGTCAGCAGTGAAGGAGGATGTCGGGGCTCTAGTAAAGAAATACTGAATGACCCCGCGGGGCCAGGCTGTCATCTCCCATCAGCCCGCTAAGCTGTTTCGGGAGGATTTTATGTGTTTCAGTATTGCCTTTTAGGCGAAAGACATCTTCAGAAGAGGAGAGCGGCAGAAATGCTTTGGTCCAGCCCGGACACTGCAACTGTTGCTGCACGTCCAGGGTTGTGTTTGCATCCTTTCTGTAGCTGGTTTTTCCCTTGGTTACAGCTGTACATAAAACTGACGATTATTTCATTAAAGTTGAATGTACCTGTTGTTTTCTTGCCTTGCGGCTGAGTGGGCAGCTAGGGAGAGATTTTATACATGGAAGGATAAACTCACAGTGGTGCTCCGCTGTGTCCAGCTTTTGCAGGCAGCCGTACGGTGAGCAGAAGAAAATCTTCAAGTAGTTAACAGACCTGAAATCTCTCGAGGCTTGCTCCTCCTGTGCTCTCTTTTATACGGAGTCCTTGCGGTTGCTGGCCAGTAATTTCCATTTGCAGAGTCCTGGCTGCCCAGGGACTGCTGCAAGGTATTTGTGAAGGGTCACACATCTCCAGTGGCTAAGGAAAGCCTTCCTGCTGCCCAACAGTTAAATTCCCTATCAGATGCCCCGTAGTGCCCAAGGAAAACGTTTGAGGCTCTGCAGACTGACCGGGGTCAAACCCCGCTGTGCATGGAGAGACACGGCTCCTGCCGATCCCACGCACTCGGTTTGGTTTTCCCTGTGAGATGCTGGTTCGTGCTTTCTGCTCCCAAGGCTCCGTGTACCTATTTCCAAGTGCAGTTTGGTGCTGACAGGGCTGGTACCTCGGGAAGGGGAGCCGCAAGTTTGGTGTTTCAGCACTTTCTGTTACAGCTGAAGTGGGCCCCGCACCCTGATTTTTTTATTTCTTGAGATACTTTATAACATAAAGAAGATATAGAGAAAAATTTTAATACTATTAATACTATTTATTCTTTCAGGTTTACAGAATAAAAATATATACGCATAACAGCTGCTAATGACTTGATTAAGACTCTCTACTCCTTCATTATGATTAGAGAGTTGAACATTAATAAGACGACATCTATTCTTTCAGAGAAGGAATGATAAATTTACTATTGCGAAGGAGTACCAGGCCAGGAAAGCTGTGAGGATGTGACTGCCTGGCTCTGCCACAGCGCCAGAGGTTGGCCTGGCTTTAGGACCGCATTCCTCACCAACAGTTGAAAGAAACTGGAATAATATATAACTTGGGTTTCTTACAGCCTCGTGCAGACTGCTTCTGGGCCATCTGGCTCCTCACCCAGCAGTGCGTTGCCTGCTGCCCCTCTGAATTATGGAGGTGGTGGCTTTGCAGTAGCATCTTAATGACTTATTTGGTTTTTCTGCTCATGCCACGGCTTGTGCTGCTGCTTTTTTCCCAGATGTTTCCAGCACTCTCCTTGGCGGGGACAATTCGGCTTTATATTCAGGAAGTACCCTATCCCTGCTTTGCTGTGTCATTTTGAATATTTTCATTTCCCACAGCTTCTTTATATTAGTAGCAAAGAAAAGAGTGTTTAAGTACCATAACTCATGCCCAGGAAGGCTTCCAGGGGGATAAAAAGCTTTTCTGTTATGTCAACACTGAGCCCAGCAAAAAACAAGTGTATCCACTGAAGAGTTCCATGTGGAAACTGCCGGTAGACAGTGATGGCACAAACAAATACTACATTTTCTTTCCTGCCCTGGGACACCAAAAGTGCATTGGAATTGTGCTGGGTGCTTAGGGCCAGGCCTCCACCTGCTGACGGCCACTGCAGCTCCATACGCTTCAAAGGACCAAATCCAGGAATCCAGGGTGTGAATTTAAGATGCTGTCCCCGCATAAGCGATGGATATTTTTATATGTATGCTTATGTATAAAAATGAAAATCCAAGAGTTGCTTTCACATATGCATGTAAGAAATCACGTAAACCCATGAAATACATGTGAATCCTGGTCTGTGCTTGGGATGGGTAAATGGAAGCTGGACCCGGCTGATGGACCCACGTGTTAGGGGCAGCGAAGCCCCGGTAGTGCCTGTCCTACAGAATATGCTGGTTTGAGCTGGGATGGAGTTACCGACACAGATACAGGGTTTCAGCGTGAGTAACTCAGAGCGGTGACAAGCTCCAAGAGAACAGATTGATTTAAATAATGTGCTTTAATATTATTTTACATCTGCAGTTTTGTTTCCCAGATAAATGGTTCTTGTTGGGTGATATTAAAATAATGAAATACTTTCATTTGCAACCCGATAAAATCTTTACATTAAATGTGATTTAAAAAAACTAATCAGAGGATGTTATTTCTTCTACAGTTATTTAAGCACCGGTGTAGGTTAACTTTTTTTAGGATGCACAACTTCCACATTTCTTTCTTTTTGCAGAGAACTGTGAAGAGTGCAGTTCTGTGCTAAATAATGGGATTTTCCTGCAATGGGGTGAAAGTTCATTTAGCTGGAAAGTGGATTTCAGCTAAAATACCCAAACCCAGCATTTTAAAATAGGTTTTGTTTCATAAAAACCTGACAAACCTGCTGACATACAAAAGGGGGGAGACGTTCAGAAAACACATTTTGCAATTCAGATTGCGAAGATGAAAGCATCATCTGCAGGCAGAGCTGACAGGCAGTCACCCTGTCGGTGTGTAGGATCACAGAATCACAGAACGGTTTGGGTTGGAAGGGCCCTTAAAGATCATCTAGTTCCAACCCCCCTGCCATGGGCAGGGACAGCTTCCACTAGACCAGGTTGCTCCAAGCCTCATCCAGCCTGGCCTTGAACACTTCCAGGGATGGGGCATCCACAGCTTCTCTGGGCAACCTGTTCCAGTGCCTCACCACCCTCTCTGTGAAGAATTTCTTCCTGATATCTAATCTAAACCTCCCTGTTTTCAATTTGTACCCATTACCCCTTGTCCTGTCACTACAGGCCCATGTAAAAAGTCCTCTCCCAGCACCCTTGTAGGCCCCCTTCAGATACTGGAAAGCTGCAATGAGGTCTCCTCGGAGCCTTCTCTTCTCCAGGCTGAACAAGCCCAATTCTCGCAGCCTTTCATCATAGGAGAGGTGCTGCTATGTAAGTTAGGCTTTAGGGAATCATCCTTCCAAACCTCTTCATTCTGGAAGAGGAGTCTCGCACACACACCCCCCAGGGTGGGTGCCCCAGCGAGGTCCCATCTCCGGGTACCAGTGTCCTTTCGGGTGGTGCCTTTCCAGCGCCAAGTCCTGGCACACGGCGCATCGCTTTGCGTCGCTCCGCCGTTATCCCGGAGCGCAGGTTTCAGTCTGGAGAGGGATGTCGCCCCTGCGCCCCAGCGACAGC
>NW_010231137.1:0-7165 GCF_000690775.1 Eurypyga helias
GACGGTGCGCCTGTCCAGGCCAGTAATGTAACATTACAAATGTAACAAGCTTAATGATTAGAGATAAACTGGTGGGTTAGAGATGCAAATTGAGTGTACTGGAATGAAATCTTTCCAATGATGACTCGTTTCAACATTATGTTCATAGATCATGGGATGCTATTTAATTTTCTGCATCTGAGAAAAAACTTACACCACAGAGTCATAACTTGCTGGATGTTTATTACATCTTTTAATCTCACTCATCTAAAGGTGTCCCTGCCCATGGCAGGGGGGTTGGAACTAGATGATCTTTAAGGTCCCTTCCAACCCAAACCATTCTATGATTCTATGATTCTATGATTCTGTCTACTTTTTTCTTTCAAACTTTACAACTTAAAAGTTTTAATATTTTTTTTTTTTTAAAGCAGGATTTGTGTTCACTTTAAAGTCACAGAGAAAAACATAAAAGTTACCAATATGTAAATGACTCAGTGAATTGGGGGTTTCCACATTTTTCATCTAGCTAAAAGCAATCAAAATCTTCTTCAACATGGCTGTTATTGCTCTCATGTTAATGACACCTTGACAAGTCGTAAGGAAAATGAAAAACATTGATTTCTGAAGTAAACCTGCAGCCAAATAACACTGGAATAAACTACCTTCTAATATTTTAATAGAGTGAAATAGATTGTGATTTTTCCTCAATAGCTTATGACTCATTCCATATGAGTACAATTGCACAGCAGATTAATGAACATCTACTTCTAAATACGTTGCTTTCATCTGTTTTTATTCACTAAAAATGCTTAGATTATACAGTTTACTATGTGTAGAACAACTCTCTCATGAAATACAAAGCATGCTTAAAGCAAAAATCCCACATTTAGATGGCCTTTAACATGCTTAAAACGTAATACTTTAACTGAAAATTAGGCATCCTAAGATGAAACAAGCATCCCTGTAGATCACTGAATTTCTTTTCATCTATCATCAGTACTTTCAAGTTTCAAACTCAAAAGATAAGGGGACAAATATTTCAATTGTAACTGCTCCAAACCAAAGTAAGTCACAACAGGGATAAATTTTTACTTAAAAACAAATATTAAGAGCTAAGACATTCTAGATCTGAAAAAAGCAAAATACAGTACACAAAAATTCTACTTTACTTTACAGTCCTTTGGAAGCAGTAAATGCCTTTTGAAGTAAAATATTACTCAAAGAAAAGACATTTAAAAAACCTTCTAGACAGATCCTGGATTTCTCACAGAAGATTTTTCAGATCTTTTAAGCTTTGTTAAAATTATATTTTCTGTAACTTTTGTCAGTTTAAAGCATTTTATTGTAATTCTACAAAATGCCATATGCACATAAGTATTAGAGAACAAGGAACACTTAGAAAATGTCTTCACATCTTAAGACCCTTGACTGATTTTTAATAAGATGATATTATTCCCTGTTTAGAAAAAAGGGAACAATATAGACTTCTTATTGCGTCAACAGAAACTTCAAAAACACACCAAAGTATCTATTTCTCTTTCTCTTACATATAATGATGATGACAAAAGAGAGACTTAAAGATAGCTTATCCTTTGAACAGCCAGCAAAACTTTACAAAGTAGCCTTCTGATAAGGAACTATTTAGGAAATCACCTGTCCAAAATGGTGACAACACTGGAGAAGTCATATGCAAATCACTGACCTTCTGTTCACAGGAATTGATTCTTTATTTGGAACTAAGGCTTTTTCTTTTTTTTGGCTTTTTTTTTTCTTTTGTATAATTGGAATAAGAAGCTAGCCAGGTGATTAAGATCTTGCTCTCTGTGTCAAAACAGGCACCTTTAAAATATTAAACAATACAGTTTACTATTAGCCACCATGGAAAAACCTTCCCTTCTTCCAAAACCAGCCAAATACTCTCTCACAAATTTGCCATTTTCATTCTTGACCTCATGCTACAATTTTGGGTTCATGGAGACATAGTTTTGTTGACACTTTCTATAAAGCTTCCCAGTACAGTGTTTTGACCATCCATGGTCAAGAGGGCAGAAAATTACCACTAATTTAGGAATAAATCTTACAATGAAGCCTGCAAGAACGTGCTCTTCAGTTTTAAAAGGTATTCACAGAACCTGCTTGTTTGTGCTAGTTGTAAGCACTGTTTAAACCCAACACAGCCAAATGTATCATTCAAATAGAGAACATTTTATAACTTTGTCATTCTCTCCCTTTCCAGTGAATTTAAATCAACTTCCAGAAATCTTTCTATTGCCACTGAACATACAACCCCACCATCCTTTTTATTATACATACAGCAGCAGGAAAAAAAACCCACCAAATAATACGTTTGCACTGTGATGAAACACTGTGTGTGAAACAGAAAAATATATAAATAAATTTATTAAACTGAGACATTGTTTTGGTCTTGATTCATTGATTTTCTCCAAAACAGGTAGAAAAAAGGGCTCCTCCTTGGGTATATTTAAAGATTCTGTTCATTTTTTATAGAAACAGATCATCCACAAAGAAAACAGAACTAAATCTGTTAACATCAATTAATATACTGTAATTGCAATCAGACTTTATATGCTAGCTTCCACTTATATTGCTATTCCATTTTCTACTACTTCAATATTACTTATACCTAACATTTATTTCAGCTACTCCACTATTACTTCCCCAGTTACTGTATAGACCAAATTCTCACTACTTTGAACCAAAATCCATTTTTTACTACCCTTTTTTGTAACTAGACTATGCTACTTTTTATGGAATAGACAAAACCCAATGCCATAATTTTTCTGCAGTCTTTTGTTTGTCAGCCCTGTCGATTATGATACAAAGAGCAAGTTAGGTGTCAGGTCACAGCTGAATTAAGATACCAAGGGGCTTATTTTAACCACCTGCACTTTCCTGCCTCTTCTAAACATTTTTGAAGAGTCACTGGCAGACCAAAGATAGAACTACTATACAGTTCAATACAGATAGTCTGACCATTCACTGTCTGTTGACCATCCTTCAAAAAGTACAGGAGTAATGAAAAAAAGATTTTATGCAAGCCACTTGCAGCAATCCTTTTACTTTATTCAACACTCCTAATATCTGTTAAGGCAGAGATGCAAATACTGAAATAAGACATTAAGAAAATCTTTACATATGTAGAAGGCATCTGCAAAAAATAAACAAATAAAAAAACCCAGATAAAAACTTGATTTTTTTTTAAAATCCACACAAGTTTAAGAGCAGTAGCAATGTTCAATTGCTACAAATGATAATCAAGAAGAATAGGAGTGTACATTAGAGGGAAAAAAATTCATAATAATCAGGATAGCTGAATATTTGCAATGTTGTCTGTATGTGAAGGTGTGGAATATTCACAGCTGGTGTTTTCTAAAAAAAATACAGAAGTTGCTAGGAAAAGTGTGCAATTTTGCGAAACATCTGCCAGAGTTATAAATACTAGCATGGAGCAAAGGATTTTTTAAAAATTTTTTGTAAAGTATACTGTGGTTCTAAAAGAGCAAATAATGTAAACAGCTGAAATCTACAATTGTTTTGCATGAAGTGACCAATAAAAATGACCTGGTGTTTTTTAAAAAACCCAGCCCATATTAGGAAGATGGCAGAGAAGCAGAAATATAGCAAGTTTTATGATAATTCTACTTTGTCTAGTACATTTAATAGCAGTTTAATTGGCATACAAACTTTCTATATGAGGCAAAAATCACACTTACTCATCACAGAATCACAGAGTGGAAGGGGTTGGCAGGCACCTCTAGAGATTTAGTCCAACCCTGCTGCCAGAGCAGGATCCCCTAGATTAGATCACACAGGAACAAGTCCAGGCAGCTTTGGAAAGTCTCCAGGGAAGGAGACTCCACCACCTCTCTAGGAAGCCTGTTCCATGCTCTGTCACCCTCACAGTGAAGAAGGGTTTCCTCATGTTCAGGTTGAACCTTCTGTTTCCCAGTTTATGGCCATTGCCCCTAATCCTGTCATGTTTAAGTGGAAGCTTTTTAAGCTTAAACCCTAGAAAAGTTTTATTATGTAATAAAGCTAACATATTCTGTAACAATAACACAGGAGGATTACATAGGCATTTTATGATTTATGATCATGATATCTAAATATGGAACAGTGGAGGATTTTTACTTCAAATTCTTAAAAATTGGCTGAAGTCCTAAATCAGAGAAAAAAGAAGAGGGATTAACTGTGCAGAGATCAACATGGAAAACGTCAGTATCATCTGGGTACTCTGTAACACATGAAGATACAGTAGTTAGCAGTAACAGCTTGAACTATCTGTTTTTTAAAAAATAAGTAAGGTCTTCCTCGGTAAATGTATATGGAATAAAAAGTTGTGGATGTTCGCCTATAAAATATATATGCAGGTCATAATGCCTTAAGCTCTTCATAAAAAAATCCTGTTCATTTTCTAGATGTGTCTTCTAATATGATGTTTTCTGAAATAAAAAGGAGGTATATTATTCTTTTGGCCTAAATTTCAGCCCAGAAAAGACTAAGTAAATATTAAACCATGTATTTTTTAGTTAACATTTAAGCCAATGTTAGTATAGTATGACAAAGCTATGCCTTATTTAATCTCCTTCAGTTCAGGAAACGGCAAATAATTTTTTTCATATTCAGGTTTGGACATTGCATTCTCTATGATGGTATGCACTCTATTTGGAAAATATGCAGCAGAGTTGTTTTCTGCTTGTAAGACGTAAAGTAATTTCATGTTTCAGAGAAACTGTGACAATTTACAAATAACACAACCAGGCATGCATGCCCAAATAAGCAGAAATGTGGTCAACTCAAATTAAACAAAAAAATACTACTAGAATTGTTCTGCTTGGTCATGTTGTTTGTAGTGTCCTCTTCAAAACAAAGCAAACCAAACAAATCCTTTTGTTTGGCAAACCAAACCTGTGATAAGATACAGGTAACTTGCATGGTAACTTTTTTGTATTTGAAGTCAAGTATGCTCTCTTCAGCAATGTGAACAGTTTTTTAAGAATCATTCTGGCACTTTTCTTCTACATGAATGAGATGACAGTTACAAAATTTGTATTTTATTCCACTCTGATTTGATTCAGCTTCAGCATACATTGTCTTAAAATATGAAATCATAAGCTTAGGATGCATTTCATTTAATGTCTTTAAGTCCTCCCTTCTGGCTCATAAACCTGGCTTCCAGGGCTATAAAGAGCAAGTGGATGTTTGCCAGAGAATGAAAAAAGGGATATCTGTGCTGCTAGTGCTGTCCAAGAATGTACTGTTTCACTGCTGTCTGATTTCTAATCTCTGACACAATGCATATACTGCCTAATTCAAAACAAAGCTTAAGGACACAAAAAGACAGAATTTGACTGGTTTTAGCTGTCATCTCAAGTTGGTACACTCAAACTTTTCCCCTCGATAATCACAGACACAGACTAAAATACAAAGTAAAAATAGACTGGCAAATGTCAATGTCCCTGAAGCAGGTGATATAACCAGGTGATTTTGCACATTATCTGGTTAGTGTGCTTTCCCCACTGTAAGGTGACTAAACATATTTCATAATTCTGTTGGAGCTTTGCAGCAAATGATGTTTGGAGAGCTAAGCTATTTTATACTCTGTGAGGCTGTGAACACCATTAAAAAGTTTAATGTTTTAATAGTTTATAAATCTGATTGGCTATCTCTGTTGAACTTAAGAAGACTTGAAAGTGAAACAGAGTATATGAATCAAGTCAACAAATACACTTATCCTCTCTATGCTTTATAGATTTTCTTCTCTCTGTAACAAGCCAAATTCATTATTAAATGCAGATTTTAAATTCTTTACATTTCAGTGTAAGTGAGATTTGAGCTGCAGATTCTTGTTGGGATGATAAAGTCAGCATAAATGTTCCATCTTGCCACACTGGTTTTTCTTTTCAGTCTTTCTATTACATTGTACTAGCACAAGGCTGAAAAATCATACCTGCACAATTATTTCTTTATAACAATTCTGCAATGGAAACAGAATATTCTATTCCTTTTACATAATCACCTGTTGGAAACTTTATTAGTTGTGAACTAGTTTATATTCCTATTATGTAATAAGAGGTACAAAAATCATTATATTTTTAACCATCTGAACATTTCCACTCCAATACAGTTATTATTTGGGGAGGGATTACTCTAACCTATTTTCCTGTGATTTGACAAGAAAAGCAAACCCGTAAATGATGTGAAGATGGAAAAAAAGAGTTGTTGCAATTTAATTTCTTAAACTACTCCAAACAGATCACTAAGGGCATAGTTATCAAAACTCAGGATTTAAACCTGCATGCACAAAAAGGAACAAATTTTAGTTCCACAGGTGGTTGATTTGGTGTCTCTATTTGTGCATTTCCTAAAAATTCATCAAATTCCTCTTCTAAATAAAAAGAAACTTTCCATATTGCTGAAAATTTGCAATTAAAAAGATGATGTGGGGAAAGATGTTTGGATTGTGAATGTGACAAACGTTATAGGCTAACATAAAATCCCACAAATAATCAACTTCAGGTATTTGTTCAAATCATTTACAATAATCCAAACAGAGTTTTAAGACTACAGTAATTTGTACTTGTTATTCAGATTTCAAATGTGCTCAGTAAGAACAAACAGAACAGTTCCAATCTTAACTGAATGAACAATTAGTCTTGTGACAGGTATCACATCTGATTACTGCTGGGAAGAATCCCTGATGGAGTTAGACTCTGAACAGAATATCAACTAAATATTGAAGTAACATCAATTCAGAAATTTTTCTTTGCCTCTTGTTTTTATACGTTAAGTGCTACTTTGTTTAGCACAGGTGGGAAAATTTAAAAAATAAAGGAAACGCCTGTATTAAATGTATTTGAGGTAGGAATTCTAAACAGAGGGACAGGTTTTGGCTTATTAGCCTTCATATCAAATCTGACATAGACAGAGAAATGGAGAAGGGAGAAAGAAAGACACAAATATACACTGTTCTTGGAGCAATGTAGTGTTACAGAAGATTTATAAGAACCCAGGCAAATGTTTAGCTATACTGTTAATAATCATATTACCCTGTCAAGGAGAATGAAAAGATAAACATACGGTGTCATTTACATTGTTAAGCTTCCTTTTGTTGAGCTAGACTAAATAGTTCAGAACAATAATATTCTTCCCTCCACCCCACCCC
>NW_010231138.1:0-3346 GCF_000690775.1 Eurypyga helias
CCGGAGTTAAACCACGACAGAGGTGCTCCATAACAAAGACATGTGCTGTAGCTCCACCAGTGCCAGGTGCTAGAGGTCTGATTTACGTCATTTTTTCAATCTTGTGAACTCATTTTTCATTTACATTCCTTTATGTTCCAAACAGTACTGTGCTGAGACATGAACGACAACATGAAAACGTCCATAGT
This sequence comes from Eurypyga helias, assembly GCF_000690775.1. Taxonomy (NCBI): domain Eukaryota; kingdom Metazoa; phylum Chordata; class Aves; order Eurypygiformes; family Eurypygidae; genus Eurypyga; species Eurypyga helias. Next base: position 189 of record NW_010231138.1, read on the forward strand.
ATTCCCAAGCAATACATCACAGATTTTTAAAAAATTATTTATCTGTGAAAGTAGTACTCCAAAACTGACCCAAAAATACCTCACCCTGTGTTCCTTTTGCAATGCTCCTTTTGCAGCTCTTCCCACTAACGTTGGAGATTTCAAATCAATTATCATTTATCTTTTCTCCCTGACTAATTTCACATAAAATTAGAAAGAAAAAAAAAAAAATCACTACATCCTCTTATCTTTCTATACCCTGTATGTTATCATTCCCTTACCTCCAATTTTTGCATTCTCTGTTTCTCCTACAGGCATGTCCTTTTTCCCTCCACTCCTCACACAATCAGATACTTTAATACTCCAGAAACATCACAGATTTAGCACTTTCCGGTTTTGTTCTCTTTTACAGTTTCAACCAATTCATCTGGTATCAGAGAATCCCAACTGTAAAATCAGCTAATTTATGGCCAACGGTAATTTATGGTAATATATGCTCTTTAGTGCAACACCTCCAAAGCACCATTTACAATTAGATGCTTTGTTTGAATCCAAGAACTGTTTCTTGTAAAGTAAATATTACTTAAAAGTATGTCCACAAATGTGCTGGATTTTATTCGCTCTATTTAATGCAGTTTAAGTAAGCAAAGATCTCATTTTCCAAGGTGCCGACAAGAAAATTTCTGTCTATTCACAAACCCTTTTTTCAACTTTTTTTTGTTGCTGTGATTTGCCCCCTAGAGTTGTGTGGTCTACAGCACACTGCTGCTAATTTAATTCTTTGGCTATGGGTAATATTAATCCATTATTGATTCCATTCCAGCTGTAATCCCTTCAACATCTCCTCTTACGTAAACTATCACTCTTTTGAGGAACAAAAGTAGCTTATCATTCTTTCAAGGCTGAGGATTTTGTCTCTGCTTTGAGAGAAAGAAATCAGAAGCTTCCCACAACCCTCCGCCCTCTCTCTCTCAACTATTAAACTAGGTCATTTTCCAGACACGTTCGTCTCCATCACACCTAATGACAGGCTGCCACATTTCCCAGATGTGTACCTCCTTGCTGGTCTCATTCGTGCTACCTCGCTCAGAAGCCGGCAAGGCTGTCAGTATGAAGTGGAGACCCAGACTTCGCTCCTCCCCGAAGCGCTCATGGCCCTGCCTCACTTCTTTTCTTCAGCCACTTAGCACCTCCGACTAGATGGTGAAATAAATTCACACGCATTTCCTACACACTACCGCTCCCTACCCATCTCATGGGAGCCATGCTGCTTCCGTGAAGAAGCCACCTCTCCCACTGGGAAGATTTCTGCGGAGACCTACCCAGAGCCATACAGGTGGAAGGAAAAAGCGCACATGGAAGTCTACATTAGAGCACAGAAATTCTGTGCTGTCATGTAGAGAAAAGCAGTATAGAAGACAAAACAAAAGCTCAGGGAGGCAGAGGAGCAAAGATGATCCTCACTGCGACCTTTCCATAGGTCTCTTAATTTTTTCCCTCAGTTTACTGGGAATCTGTGAAAGATTGCTATGTCCCACCATTGTAGCTACTGTAAAACACGTACCAGCGCAGAGTACCTTAGCAGACAGGGCTCAGTGTTCGTTTTTATACAATCTGAATGCAAACCAGACTAAAGTGTCGCACTGACCATCACTGTCACAGGGTACGGTACCTTCCACAGAATGTTGGCTGGCATCATGACAATCAGGAGATATGCTCAGTCATGATAATTTCAAGTTCAGCTGATACTTAACAGAGATGAGCACTACCCTCTACAAATGACTCTCGGGCAGGTAGAATAAGTTAATTGGTTACAACTTTTAGGTTTGGCTTTGTCTTTTGTAACGCTGCTATGGGCTGCCAGTTTCAAAATTCTGATTAATCACTGCAGAGACTAAACACAAAAAAACACCCAGCAAGTCATAAATTAATTAGAAGGACTACCCAAGTGGAAGATATGATCCCAGATATTATTGAATCATGTCTCTCTTTATCTATCAAAAACAACCCCCGCAACCTTTTGTAAACAGACATGAACAGATGAAATGGCCTGATTTTTACAGCTCGGGGGGGAAAGGGGGTGGAGGGGATGTGCAAAAATTTTGAAATTCCCTGGCAGCATAAATTAGCAAAAATCAATACAGAATAATGTACTTCAGCCCTGGAAAAGCTAAATATCCTTTCCCTATAGTTTTATAACTCCAGACAAGCAAATACCAGTTTCTCAGAAATGTCAGTAGTTAGCTTCCAGAATAGCAGGAGTCACCATTTTATCGTACAGTGGAAATAAGCAACTCCAAACTCCTGGAACTGCATCATGCCCAAGTACGCACTGCCAAGCGGCCAGGCAAATCTGGCATCTCATAGTTTATGGACATTAGAAAGAAAACGTACAGCCCTCCTTGTTTACAGATCCTTTAAACAGAAGACTTTCTAGTTCACTACTTAGAATTCATCACCATTTCCAGCCCAGTGAAAAAGTCTGAGTTATCTTGTGTTAAACGAAGCTGCTTACATTCTGCTGATGATTCCTACGTAACTCTTCCCCCCTTCCATGTTCTTCTACCCAATCCAGTTCACCTACTTGGTTTCTTATTCTCAGGATTTTTATAGCAACTGAGAAATGCTGAAGATGGACTAAAGATGTAAAGCTACATTTTTAAGAGAATATTTAAATCCTGATGCACTGTCTCATTTTAATAGCTAAGGTCTTATTACAGCACCAAACACTGAAGATTCACCTTTCAATCATAACAAGTGACAAGAACAAAATTCTACTGAGGTAGCAATGGGAAAAAGCAGACAAGGAGGAGTAGGATTACTTTCACTATAAAATACAGTGTGAAACAGTAAGTCAGACAGTAAAGTAATACCCCATGTTGGCTATACCCCAGTTCTCTTACACACGGATCAAGCACAAAAACCACCAACAAAAGTGTAACGGAGCATCGTATCAAAAACTAGTAACCAGGAATCCCAGTCAGTCCACCAGCTTAGTGAAAACTTCCAAATTTATTCTAAAACTCTTCCATCTGGATTAACCAAATTCACAGCGGTAAACGATGGCATGTTTAAAAACCAAGATCATAGAATCAGGGAATGGTTTGGGTTGGAAGGGACCTTAAAGATCATCTAGTTCCAACCCCCCTGCCATGGGCAGGGACAACTTCCACTAGACC
>NW_010231138.1:3398-17780 GCF_000690775.1 Eurypyga helias
CCAGCCTGGCCTTGGACACTTCCAGGGGTGGGGCATCCACAGCTTCTCTGGGAAACCCGTCCCAGTGCCTCCCCACCCTCTCCAGGAAGAACTTCTTCCTGATATCCAATCTAAACCTCCCCACTTTCAATTTAAACCCATTACCCCTTGTCCTGTCACTACAAGCCCTTGTAAAAAGTCCCCCCCAGCTGCCTTGTAGCCCCTTCAGGCACTGGAAGGTGCTATAAGGTCTCCCCAGAGCCTTCTCTTCTACAGGCTGAACAAGCCCAACTCTCTCAGCCTTTCTTCATAGCACGGGTGTTCCAGCCCTTGGATCATCTTCGTGGCTTCCTCTGGACTCGCTCCAACAAGATGCTTTACCAAATCACAACTTAAACACACCAGTGCAGATTCTGCCACCAACTTTGTCAGACCACAGTATTACGACTGGCTCCACCTCAATGCGATCCTTTGAACAGGAATGGAATGCTGACTCCATCTGACTCATAGATAAACAGAGAACAGCTCTGAAAGCCTATCTATAAAAACACCAAAAAAATACATTGTGAAGCTTTTATAGAGTTGGACAAAATTAAAACCTCAATTTTTTTGGCAATGTTTTATTAACCATGTTCTGTTTCCACTTGAAATCCAACAAAAACTTGGTCTCATTGTCTAAAACTGTTTTAAAGCTGTGGTTCATCACATTGCACAAGAATTCATAACAGCAAATCTTCAGAGATTTGTACAAATTTCACATTACTGTAAGAATTCCATTAAGCAACATTTCTTTGTATTCTGAAGGACTCTGGAGCAAGAGCCTCATAATACCAACATGATAAAAAAGTGTTCTAGTTTTCAGAACTGCATTCAGAAGAGAGGTACAAATGAGAGGGATCTAAATCACAAACGCCAAAGACAAACTGTGAACAGAATTTATAACAGCTGATAGATATTCCTGAAAGAAATGCATCTAAGCCAACCTCTAACATATTTGCAACCAAATTGCTGATATACATTCATATGTGGACATTTTCATTTGCATCTAAACGTTCTTCCAGACAATCTTCAATATATGTAACAACTTTTTCCTACTGGTTCTTTGTATTTGCAATGTTTTAATGCTTCTAGGACAGATTTTCAGTTTTGAGTTTTTACAGTGGATCAACTCTAAAATGAAATTCAGCGTTTCCTGAAGTAGTCAAATCTAGCGATTCTTCAGCATTTCAGCTGGAGTTCCTAATTCAAGATGATTTATCTTACTGCATAGCCCAGAATACAAAACCATTGCTGTAGGAAAAAAAAAATATCCTTGGTGGTATGTTCATTACAAAAATTTAAGAAATTCCAGTTGGGACTAATTTCAAAACGTCTTCTACGGATTCTACATTGTGCTACTGAAGGACAAGACACATGCTCAAACAGGTATGTACGTAGCCACCTCAGAAATGACCTGAGTACCTTCAGCACAACAAGCCAACAGCAGGAGGCCCCATGCTTCCTGAAGTGTGGCAAGTTGACTGCATCATCTCTTCCAAAAGTTGGCTAGGATTGCTCCCTCCCCACTACACAGATTAATCCGAAAGCTTTAGCCTTCGGCACCCTGTCAACACCAAGAAGCCACACCGTTCTCAGACACTGAGAAAAAGCCCACTGACTTGCAAGGTCCCTCCATAGGGCTGTCCTCATGTCAGCGCTACTTTTACACACCTTACATTACCTGACGCATCTGCAAGCGTTTCACAGATTATAAAAGCCCTGAGAGATCAGAATAAGCACATGTATGTCATTTTCAGTTTGATTTTAGACTCTCTGATTTTCAGACATCTGATATCGTTCTATGTCCTGCTGTTAGATTTTGATAATAGCATCCTCTCTCTCTTCCCTACTCAAATTCTTACAGCAGCCTGGAGAAGCCCTTGGTCAGCTCTTTTAAAATATTTGGATAAAAACATGACCTTTAGGAGCCACTTAACTTTCTCTAGGTTTACTGCTGGAATAGAAACTAGTTTGTTGCTATCATTTGGTGACGCTTCACATATTTTTTGTTTCTCTCAAATACAGAATGAAAATACCTTATTGAACATTTACCTTAATAGCAGTGCAGAAATGGCAGTTGCACATTTTCCATCTACTAGCAGAAGCTGTTTGAATTGTAACTGCCAGTTTTGCTTTCTTTTCGTGTTGTACTTACTCTTTGCTTTGAGCTTGTGCTGTCATCCAGCCAGGATCATTCAGAGCTCCCCCCTAGCTAAGTTCTCTTGTCAGAATAGTCAGACACATAAGAACCATCAGCACGCTTATAAGTATCACAGGTTCTGTGTTAACTTATACATTACAAAAAACAGTACTTCATTTCTGTTGTTTTACAGTTATGCAATTTATAATAAACCTTTAATATTAAGATTTGAACGCTTTTATAAATTCCTTAGGTCTTCACATCTGGCGATTTTTGTTTTGAAGCTATTCTGAAAGAAGGGTGCCTTACTGCACTGTTACATGTAAAAGACAGCAATAAGTGTATCCTAACATAAGCTCCAATGTGAACCAACCATTCTCCTGCAAAAGGAAGTATTAAGTTAATACCCCATGGCACAGATGATAAAGCAGCATTCCAGACTGCCTGACCACACATGTTATCACTGACCATTTATTAGGGCCAAATAATGAGAATCACCTGTAATTTCTAAGTACTGAATCTGGCTTTAGTAAAAAACTCATTGGCGTTCATTTAATGTATTTTTAAAAATAAGGATTAGTAAGGATTTCTAAATTAAAGTCAACAACATTTTGAGGATCTCTCGTATGTCAGGGAGGACTAGAGCAAGTAGTGACACAAAGCAAGACAAGCCATACCAAACAGTATCTCCTGCAATTAAAATACAGATACACAAGTCCTGTCCACTATTTAGTGTCTTTCAGATCGGCAGTTCCTGGCAGTGACCAGCAAGTGATGTTCTTACAAGCAGTAATTACAAGGAAGAATTAACATAGATGGAACAATAACAAAATAGGCAAGACAGAGTTTCAAATTCATGACAGAGTTTAAAACAAAAGGGTTTCTATACACGACGTTCAGGGCACAGTGCTCTCTTAAAAGGCGCTACAAGTATTATTCCCTGAAATGCATGAAAAACTGCCCAAGATCATATCACAAAATCGGAATAGGAAGATTCTTCATGCAGTGAGACAGCGAAGCTACAACTAGCAAACTCCACAGTAAAGCTTTCTGATTTACAGGGATACAACAGTATTGCTTCCTCCCCAACTTCCACATTCAGAGTAACAGATAGGAAATACCACTTCATGGCAAATTCACTTTGTCTCCAGCAAAGAGTCTCTACTAAGCAAAGTAAATGCCTGCATCAGCCTGCACAGATTGCCAGCAAGCCATCGCATGAGTTACATCGCATTTTTCCTCACTTACATGAGAGGAAACACATGCACAAAGAGTAAATTGGACAAGTGTAGTGTTCAGCAATTCAACTTCCACACAGTCAACAACTCATTGCTCAGGCCTTGCTAGAATAAGCTTCAAGCACAGTAAAAGTTTCGGCAAGACTGCAAACAAAGAATACGAACCCTGGCAAAAATGAAACCAGAGGAATAGATATATATAGCAAAGCACGTAGAGCCAGAGGAGGGAAAAGGATACAAACGCAGAGTTTTAATGCTGTCAGAGATGCACCAATAAACACCCTCCTCATTACAATATCATCAAGTTAACAGATGGCAAAGCATTAACCAAACAAGAGGGTGTTGAAAACTGCTAGGAAGAACAACACAGGAGCCTTTACAAGATACCAGCAGCTGTTCCTGACTTTTTCCAAACAAATGCAGTCACCTATATATCCAAAAGGAATTTCACTATCTCAAACAAGAAGATTAAAAGGCATCAAGCTAGATTTAAAACAGAACTGTACTAATGGGCTCACTAGTATCTTAGGCAGCCTCCAGCAGTGTTTTGACTACCTTAACATTACTCCTTTCCCACATTTCTATAGATTTTGGTTTTATCCTTTGAAAGACGGAAGTACCTGCACACATGTAAACTCAGACTCCTTGCGCCTTCTGATACAGTCCAGAAAAGATGCATTTTGAGAAGGTAACAGAATTTAAAAGAAAATGAAATGAAGATGAAGACTCAAACTGACGTGACTGGAAAAGGTAACCAGGGCTGTAACTGAAGCCATGCCCAGCAAAGGGACAGCACAGTAGAGCCAACATGCATGATGCTGGGTGTATGACACTGGGCTTCCCAGGGCTACACACAGAGGTGCAGCAGCAGAGTAACTATGAGCAACATACAGATCGCTGGACTTAAGAAATCAGAAGTATTGAGGAGACTCTCATGGTGCTTCCTAATAAAAGCCAAGCTCGGAACTACCTATTTCATCTACATCAAATACACAGTCTCACTGCTCCTGCTCAGCTATTGCCACCACAGGCATTCCCAAAAGATTAAGAGTTCTTTAGGTTTTCTATCAATCCTACCTCAAGAGGCAGTGCCTTGATTAGACATTTAACAGGTACCATCAAGAGCTAACCAAAAAGCCAAAAGCACAGAAAAAATTGCAATTGGTGACCTTTGCTTTATTTCTTTCTGTAAATAAAATTCTTCCTTGGAGAGAAGGCCTTTATACTAGTACAGAAAAAAAAGTAACAAAGAAAATGTTTATACTCTGAAATCCCTGCAAGATTTCGTGTAGCACAACACTGCTGACAAATACCCATTAAAATCACAGAATGGTTTGGGTTGGAAGGGACCTTAAAGATCATCCAGTTCCAACCCCCCCTGCCATGGGCAGGGACACCTTCCCCTAGACCCGGTTGCTCCAAGCCTCATCCAGCCTGGCCTTGGACACTTCCAGGGATGGGGCATCCACAGCTTCTCTGGGCAACCTGTCCCAGTGCCTCACCACCCCCTCCGGGAAGAACTTCTTCCTGATATCCAATCTAACCCTCCCCACTTTCAATTTAAACCCGTTACCCCTTGTCCTGTCACTACAGGCCCTTGTAAAAAGCCCCCCCCAGCTTCCTTGTAGCCCCTTCAGGCACTGGAAGGTGCTATAAGGGCTCCCCGGAGCCTTCTCTTCTCCAGGCTGAACAAGCCCAACTCTCTCAGCCTGTCCCCATGGCAGAGGGGCTCCAGCCCTCGGAGCATCTTCGTGGCCTCCTCTGGACTCGCTCCAACCAGGCTATATCCTTCTGATGTTGAGGGCTCCACAGCAGGATGCAGAACTCCAGGTGGGGTCCCACATGAGCAGAATAGAGGGTGAGAATCCCCTCCCTCGACCTGCTGGCCACACTTCTCTGGATACAGCCCAGGATACGGTTGGCTTTCTGGGCTGCCAGCGCACACGGCCGGCTCATGTCCAGCTTTTCATCCACCAGCACCCCAAGTCCTTCTCCTCAGGGCTGCTCTCGATCCATTCTCCACCCAGCCTGCACTTGTGCTTGGAAACGTCTCTTCCCAAAAAAAGGCTCAAAAAGTATTACAGTTGTCAAGAAGGTAACTGTGATTTCTAGGTCACTCTATAGTAACAATGTTCTGCTCAAACACTGGTCTCAAGTTATGCTTCCTGACTGAGAGAGTTACATACTGAATCTGTCAGTAGCAGATCTTCTGCTTTTACCTTGGAAAAACGCCTATATTGGGGGGAAAGTTATAGCAATATTTTATGTCCCACACATAAATGCACTACAAGAAGCTCTGGAATGTGTGCAGCATATCCCGTGGCTCCCATATTATTCAGTAATAGCATGAAAGGAAGAAGTACTGATGTTTACAGCAACATTAAGATGACCTGAACAGTTTTAGGAAGGGGACAATGGAATTCACATCTTATAAACTGTGAAAACTAAACCGCAAAGAAATTAAAGGAAGTCGCCACTAGAGCTCATTGGGCACAAAGAGAAGGCAGAAGTGCCCATGCCAACAGCGCCCAACCCACTATGCCAGGCTGCCCTTGGAAGACAAAGAAGTAACTGCCATCCCCCACGAACAGGGTCAAGGCCAAGCAGTCTGACACCCAGAGCTCCAGCAAGGGGCACACAGTGCCTTTCAAACACATTTAGCTCTTAAGAAGCACTAATATTGATTATAACTTTTCCCTACTCTGTTTCAACATAACATTTGGGTTTGGTTCTTTGTACATTTCTCAACACACAGAACACTTTCAGAGAGTCCTTCCTGAGCGTCCACACAGACAGAACAAAGGTTGCAGGGAATAAAAAACTTAAAGAAAGCAGTTAACATCAAGAGCTGAGAACATGGAATTTTAGAAGTGCAAGAATAGAGGCACCACTGCAGATATTTCACTGGAGAGTTTTTTCACTGAAGTGCCTTCTCAAATCCAGGCTGACAAACGGAGCGCTCTGCACTCAAACCGGGCAGCTGCAGCGCAGAAGGCAGCACGGAGGTGCAGAGCCCTGTCAGGGCACTGCCAGCAAGTCCCCACGGGCATTTCTTTTGCTGCAGCTTACCTTCCTACCAGCAGCAGCAGAGTCCTTGGAGGAAAAACCCATGGCATGCCTGATCAGAAGAAAACTTGGGCTCTCTGGTATTTCAAAATGTTATCAGGAATTTGTACCACTGAACTCGATACTCCTCCTAGCACGTTCAATAAAGTATAACATAAGAAAGGCCTGGTGAGGTCTATCAACATTCCCCCTCATACCACAGGCACAAGACGTGCTTAGACAAAACGTAACTTTCTCAGCTCTGGTCTGAAGCCACATCAGGATATTAAAAATCTCTGGTGCAGCACCTTCAAGCAGATTTACTTAGTGCTGCTTTTGTTTCCCAGTACACCTGAATCAAGTAAAGGAGAGAAAAAAAAAAGCACTTGAACACTTACTAAATCGCCAAACAGTGCCTCCAGTTAAAGGTGTATGCTCATAGAGACTGCAAATCAGTGCGCTGATATAAATTACCATTGCTATAAATAGTAAAATAGTATAAATAAATTACTGCTGTTTAAAACATTCTCAACAAGAAGTACAAGGAAACTTAAGCAGCTAGAAAGCAAAGATTTACAAAAATAGTTACTGAAGTAAATGGGATAGAAACAATACACGTTCAGCCTGTATGAGCCAGACTCAGGGACAATTAGAATACTGGGACAATGACTAAACTGATTATTTGAGAGGTCAGATCATTTGAGCAGCACTGTTTAGAGAAAAGCAATCATTAGTAAAGTGGCACGAGCAATCCAGACACTAATTATTCTGTTAAAGTAATTTTTCTCCACAGAGAAATACCCTGATACATAAATAGGAGACAAGAAATGGAAATCACTGTACTGTGGAGAAAATTGGAACCACGGAAAATAAGCAGCATGCAGAATTGCACAAGTAAGTCTCGTCGATCAAAACCAACCAGCTTTATCGTAAGGTTTTGAAAGGATCGGATAAAGGATCAAGCAACAGATGCACTATCTGAGTAATAGTAAAATATTTGATAAAAATACCTCTCGACTCTTACTATCCAGAATCAAGTCAAATTGGCTTGGACAGGAACAGTATGATGTGACTTGAAACCCAATGACTACTCATAATAAAAAAGTGAAAGGCCTAAAGCAGAAAATAAAAATCAATAAATAGATTAAAAGATAAGCTTTTCAAGGGCTGGGAAAACCTCCCAACTGCCACACTGAAAAGTGCTGTATCAATTCAGACTGATGAACAGCAGTGGACTACAAGTCCTGATTAGTGGGATACGGCAAAGACTGAAATTAGTTCTGATGCTATTCAGAAACAGAAGCAGGATGTTCATGAGATCCAGAGATGGCATTTGCAGGTAGTAACAAACTTTGCAGATAAATTGCAATTGCCAGTTGGTACAAAACAGCAATAAGATGACCTAAAGTGATTAAAACCTTTTTTTTTTAACAGCAAAATATTCAGTGGGTAGGGGGAAGGGACAAATGGTGGGAAGAGATCAAAGTGACAGACATGGAAAAAGAAAACATTAAACATATTTCATTTTTGAGAAAAAAATACAGGAAAAAATGCCAGGGGATGATCCATTCAAAAGGTAAAACCGAAGACCCTTCTGGAGAATACTATCTGAATACACAGCTCCAGAGCACGCTACAGAAAAGAAAACTTTTATGTACATCATCAATAAAACTCATGTAGAAAATGTCCTTCATTCCTGAAAGATCTGCCATCAAGAAAAGCAATTAAGGTGATTTAGAGTTTGTCTCCTACAGCACACACATACATCCCATGGCCTTTCCAAAGAGCTGTCTCCAATTTCAGCTTTCAGAGAATGGGTTTACTACAGACCTCACCGCCTTCTAGCCAAACCTACAGCCAATTAACACCAGTCAGCTACCGTGATACAGTCACATAAACATACCATGCTGCATGCAATTTAATACTCACAATTATTCATAATACAAATACCACAAAATTTCACCCATCCCCATTAAGAAAAAGGGATTGTGAAAGTGATTCCCTAGCTTCCAACCTTCATGGCCCCATACAGACTACAGGGGTGTGAAAAAAAAGATAGAAGCTTAAATAACCTGAAAAAACTTTTTTTTTTTTAACAAAAGCATTTGGGGAAATAAAGCAAACAGGCAAAAAACCCAACCACATACTTCTGCACCTGTTTCCAAAGGCAGTAATACTTCTCAGATTTGCTGAAGTCAGTCAGTTTAATCACGAAAACCAAAGGTCGATTTTGGCTGTAACCTACTTAGAAAATGATTACAGTATTTAAGAAGCTTCCTCATTAGGTCACTGAGAAATTATTAACATTTGTAAAGCATTTAATTGTGCTTTATTACAGCTCCAAAGTGCCACACCAAGATTCAACTTTGCAAATACAGATAGCAACCAATGCACATCATGGAAAAATGTTACTTACAGTGGATGCAACACCAGATTAATGTTGGTATACTTGCCAATCAGCCAGCAGGGCTCTGAAGACAACATGGATATTGCATATAAATATTGCTCTGTCCCATTTAATATGTATTTCTAAAGTTAGAGCATGAAAGCGTTAAATATTTTTGTTTTCCATCAAAAACACTCTTTACATGGCAAGGCAATTAAGTTATTTTGGCATCCGCTCCACATAAAGCAGCTGCTGTACAGTATGTTTTACTTTATAAAATATCTTTAATCAGCACACTGACTAGTTCTGTCATTTATAATTAAGGAGGTAAATGGCAGGTGCAGCATTAATTAGTGAAATTGAAGTCTCTGTGCAAGACATACAGTCATACCAACTTAATGCTTCCTAGGACCAGAAATGATTGCTAACAGCGTTGCACCACAAACTGGACTAGGTAAAACCATGCTGAGAAAGAGGGGCATTTACAACAGTTACGCCTCTGTAGCCTTCACAATCTCGCATTACCAGATTTGTTCCTTAAACTCCTCCTCCAAAAGTAAGAAAAACACTTCTGGAGCGCCCAAGCCTACCCTCTAAGCCATCCTTTGAGTCTCTGCCTTACAAACAGTGTGAGGGGCAGGGGGCAGAGGCACAGATCAAGGTACAAGCCCAGCGGTTCTCTTCCCTGAAAAGATTTTCCCAGCCAACCACTAAGAAATGGGCTAGCCCATCATCTGGAGAAATGCCCACACTCATTAATTTAAAAACAGACCTACTGTTGTTGCAATTCCTTCCCCAGATGAAAGTAGGGCCACCAGTCCTACAATTACCCTCGTAACAGTTCTGTGACTGCCACCTTAAGAGGTTGTGGGTTTTTTGGAGAACACCCATAGTCTGACTTTAATTAAATCTCACCTCCCTTTCAAAACTCCAGATGTTATTTTGGCTTGAAGGACTTCTAAAAGGCAGCCTCGCAGCTACTTACAAACCTTTAGAGCATACACATTCAGCAAGAAGCCCTACAAGAAGAGTAACACTTCCGAAGAAGTGGCAGCCACCCAGAACTGCACAGTGCTGCGTTCTTGGCAGACCCCAGCCCAGGGTGGGGCACTCACCACCTCCGTGTTCACCTCTTCTTCAGAGTCCCCAGGCATCACCTCAGCATACAAAACTGCTCATAAAACAAGTGCAGTTGGTGACACTAAAATAATTAGTGGTCTCATTTGTAAACTAATAGTCACTCATCTCCAAGCAAATGCTCTCAGTCATTTCATCGCTTTGGCCAAACTGGCTGCAATTTGAAAGAAGTCCCACTGCTGCATCACTTCAAGGCAAAAAGGTTAACCCTTCTGACCGACATCAGAATCAATCCAAATGCGTGTCCTTCGGAAATGAAAGCACAGCAGAACATCAAACAATACACATAGTAATACAGTAGTAAAGCAGTAGTAATGAGCCTCTGCATTTATTTTAACCTATGCATGTCTGCTGAAAGTCACATAGCAAATTCCCACGTCTGCCTTAAACACTAAGCAAGATAAACACCAGGCAAAGCCATCGCACCGTGTGCTGTGAACCTCTGTAAAATACCAACCTCGCAAATACCATACAAGTCTCTGCGCCCTCCCCATGTCAAACGAAGGTTTCTTCAGTGGGCAGGCAGTGCCTCCCACACGCGCAGAAACAAGCGTGTCCAAGGCAAACTCCAGCAGATAAACAGCAGCGGATGGAAGGCAAGCTTATTTGTGTTTTTCTTTCTGTGCTAATTTTGACTTAAAATTGAGTCTTCTGGGAAGGAACACAATCCCTAGCTGTGTGCAATACCCCCTGCCAACCAACTTATGAAGCAGAACTGCTACTGACTCACAAGTGAGTTATTCATCCATCCTCCTTCTGACAAGCAGAGAAAGTACATGACCACAGCTGACAGAAAAGAAAACAAAGATTCAAACAGAGGGATTCAGGAAGGGTAAGGAGGAGAATTTAGAACACAAGGATGCTGTGATAAACACAATGTGTTATACCCTGCAAGAAGACACAACGATACGCCACTTTTAACCAGACTTGTAATTCTGTAAATGAACCAATAACGAGCGCTGCACAGACCATCCGGAAGGCCCCCACTTATAAGCACCACACTGTTCTGTTTGAAAATGCAAAATGAGACAGTGGAATTCCAGTAGGATTTTTAAGCCTTTTCAGATCAGGCACAATCAGCATGGGTATGAAAGTGCTGATTAGAACTAGCAGATGAGAACTTCGGGGGAGGAAAAAGCTTATTCTATAAATGGGAACAAGCATCACTGGGGAACAGACTGTAGAGGGTCCATGTGGGGGTTAAACAGAACCTACTCTCCCAGACAGGTGCAGCTCTCAGCTGAAATATTTCAGACAGCAGTATTCACATTTTTATGCTATCACAAACAATTTCAGTTCCCAGACAGGTCTAAGACAGTGATACTCATATAAACTCTCTAAGAAGACAGCAGCCGTGCCCTACCATATGGTCTGGCACAGTTCAGCATATGGGATTGGTTGCAATTGTTTTCCTTTTCCCAAAATTAGCATTAAAATATAAGTGATAGCTTCAATTAGAATCGAAGCAACCTGAGCTCAAAATATTAAATTAGAAGTAATCCAATGTTCTGAGACAATGTAGACAACAAAAAAAAATTTACAGTTTGTTAGAGGGTATAAATACAATTAAGACTGAGACAAGAAATGAAGATGTAAATAAATCAATTCCTCCACCACTATGGCACTGAGCAGTATTTACTACCAATGTAGCCAGAGAAACATTTATGGCACACTCACAGAGCAGAATTAAAATTACACTCCCCAGCCTGTCAGTTCACATCAAAAGAAGTCTCAGAGGCTAAACTACCTTCTGCCATTCAAAAAGCTTCATTGGCTAAGGCAGCTGCAAACTGGCAAAGCAACTTGAGAAAGCCTGCTTTAATTTAACTTGTTCTGTCTTAACACAAGACTTCTACTTTTCTTTATGGTTCAGCTTCCTTTCATGAATACCGTGAGACCTGTGGGTTGCAATTCTAAATGCGTTCTCTACCAAATGGTGTGGATCATTTGATATCACATGATCAATAGCAATTGATCATGTTTGGTATCACTGTATGTTCATATCACTACAATCCACAGGAAGTGACTTGGTGGATCCCCATTAAAATGAGGTAGCATTCCAGCTCCAGAATTATGTCACACAAGTACCCAGATACACCAGAATACAGTCAAAAGGTATGTCTTACTTTCCCATCCAAACCGCATAGCTTTCAGGCAGTTGTGGAACAAAGAGCATGGATCTTCCAGTATCAACATCTACTGCTCCAAAGCAGCCTGCTTCAGTTACTCCAAAAGTCCAGTGAAAGTAAGATTCCTGGGTTAAGACAAAATACATTCTTAACAGAAAGCCCTCGCTTCTATCAGCTTTAAAAATCCACTACAGGACATACTGATTCCTACCTCCACGCATCCGAAAGAGATTTCTCTTGCTTTTGGAGGCCGGGGGGGAAGTGGGTTACGTCTAAAGCTTTTCAGACTGACTAGTTTTAGATTACAATAACACAAACCCCTCTGCTGGCAACTCAGAGACTAATAATCTACCATAAGAAATAAACAGGTCAACTCAGCACCATAAACATACACCACACAAAAAAATACATTCTTCCAGTTGAGAATTAGGGAAGGCAGTATCCAGAAAAACAATCCAGTTGCATAACACAAGGCAAAAGCAGAGTGCAGATTCATTGGGTTGTGCTGGCAGTGCTGAAGACCCAACTTCCCTCAGAGAATAAGAAGCTGCACTAGGAACAGTCTTCAGCCAAGAGTTATTTTAAGAATAAGCAAGCAAACAACAAAACACCATACAACACAGAGATGGATTTTGGTAAGGACAGACATATGCTCTGAAACCCTGAAAGGTGCATCTCCTCTAAGCCCAGACCAATAGCTACATTAAGATATGCACCATCTCCATGAGAATGTATTGGGTTTGTTTCTTCATAACATACAACAGCTCAATTAAATTCACAAAGCAAAGTACTGTGGCAGCCACGCAATGCACACAGCTTTGCAGGGGTATGCATAGCTAGAGCTCTGTTACGCCAACTTTCCCAAAGACTAAGAATGCATTTGGCATGACATTAACAAGTTAAGTCCTTTCTGTGACAGAGAACACATGGATACCTAAAGAAGAGTGTAATATGAAGAGACACATGTTGTAAATTCTAAAATACATCCTGCTTTGTGGAAAACACTATTACAAAAGCTTGAAATACGCTCTTATGAATTAATTCAGTTTAGGTCCACTGTGACATGTTTGACTACAGAAAGAAGGTTATTTTTAGGGTCACAGACACAACTGGAAAAAACGAAGAAATATTCCATTGCTGCCTTTATTATTAGGTTAAACACTTACAGCAGTAGGGCCTTGAACAGGTTTAGGCCCTTAAAACCAGATAATTAGCCTTCATACTAAAGCACGAAAGAGATAGTAGCTCAAAGCTGAAGAGGCAATTTATGTAAGTGAAGCAAGGCAATGTGCACAGATAAAGGGGAAATCATTTAAAATCGTTTAAATATTCATGCAGTTGAAGAGACAGTTTCTTAATTTGATTTGAAGTTTTGATTCAGCTCTTACCTGGCGAAACAGGATACCAGTATCAGTACAGTATCTCTGGGTTTCTTCTCCACCTTGCAGCAGAACCACCGAATTCTTCTGAACATCCTTATTCTGTCTCAGACGATCACAGAGTCGTCTTCGATTCAAGGCAAAGAGCGCTACAGGCACTTTCAAGGTCTCATTCCCCAGCCAAAAGGAGGGTCTAGAAAAGATTTTTTTCTTTTAAATGACAATTAACGGAAGGCAGTGGTCAGCATGATTCAGAGATAGAGTGTGTGTTACTTCAGGCTGGAACAGAAAAGGAAGTTTAATTCAGCGCTTCAAACCAGATGCTAATCACTCAAGTGGAAGAGATGCTGCATACAAGCATCGCTCTTGACTGACGATCAAATATTGCTCATACGACTTCCAAAGGAAAAAGATAACAGGAGACAGGGCTGGTTGCAGCTATTGCCCACAGCGGGTCACTTGTTACATTCCTTTAGGTAAATCAGCACAAAAAGTAGATGCAGAAAGTGACAACAGCCTATGTCAGCTGAGTAAAATCAAAACAGAAGAGAAAAAAATGAGTTCCAAGTTACTGAAAACAGAAGTGGAAGGTTACGTTAAGTTTGGTAAACTTGAGCAAGTCCTTCTGGGAAATGTTCAGTAGCTGGAACAGGGACTGGGGAGAAAAAATGACAGATAGCAGCTGCAGGACAACTGCATTTCCCGTACTCACACAGTGTCTGCAGATTTCTGTGTATGTACATTTATCCTCGCACGCATACAAGTGGCTTCAGCAAGTGACTGAACTCAGACACGCGGCCGCAGGAGCACGCCTGAGGTACCAGCAACCTCCTGCTGTACATCACCACCTGTCCCTAAGGCAGCACAAACGTGCTGAGACAGCCCAGGAAGTTCTGAAAGAGTGTACGCA
>NW_010231138.1:17811-21494 GCF_000690775.1 Eurypyga helias
TGGGAGAATACCGTCTAAAACTGGAGAGCTCTCTCTTAGAAAGGAATTTAAGGTGTTTAAAGTACTACAAGAACATATTGCTGATTCGTTCACATTTGTTACAGGTCCATACCTGAACTTTGTGGAGCTTTACCAGGTGAAGCCCAGTAGCTTGTAGGAATGGTTTTTAACTATTTTTTTAAAATCAGATGAGGAGAAAAAAATCTAAGAGCATTCTTTTTTTTTTATGTTTAATATAGCAAAGCTGTGCCTTAGAGCTTCAGTATTACAGATGAATCCTGTTTTATCAAAAAAAATCCTACAATTTATAGTCATGTTTCTTCCTCCACCTCACCTTCTCTCAGCTTATTGAAGACTGCCTGGGTAGATGTTCATTTTTTCTGTCTGCTTCTAGAGGATCTGACAGAGAGGTGCAGTTAAACTGTTACTATGCTAAAATGACAAGGGACTTAACCTTAGAGAAGCAGAGCTCCACATCTTAATTATTATATAGTTTTCATAGGCAATCTGAAAGGTAACCTTTGATTTATAGCTGCATAAAGTAACTTTCTAAAAGACTATCAGCATCAGAAATGTATACCCTGTAATTTCTTACTGCAGACACAGCATAAAAGAGCTAATAAAATATTTTATTTTACTTGTTTATAACTACTTGATACAACAGCTTAAGTAATTTTAGAAGGTGAAAGACTGCTCTTGCTAATCCAATTTTCAAACTACCTGCCTAGGAGTTCAGCTGATGGTGCACAAAACCCAAATGTGTTTATTTTATTACTACCCACACACACCTGATAGCACAGCACCATGGCAGGTCATCATTACAAGGGCTGCACACTACCTACTGCAGCACATCAGCATACAGCTTTTGTTCTGGGGTATCCATGCCTGTAGGAAGAATGAAGCACGTTCATACCATCCTAGCAAAAGCTACTGAAAGCTGTATATTGGATGGCAAACCTTAAACTAAATATGGGCCGAGCTTTTCGGGTGCAAAGCTGTGGCTCAGCAACTCAGCAACACACAAGAAGCTGGAAACACTGCTATCCAGGCAAGATCAGCCCCTGGTGTAACTCTGTGCAGGAGCCTGGAAATCATACGCTCACCTTACTGCAGGTATAAGGGGGAAAAGAGAATATCAACAGAGACCCTTACGACATAGGTTGTTCTCACATCTTTTTATCTGCTGATAAAATCCAAAACAAAAAAGGCAGAGGTTTTAGCATAAACTGTCTTATGTTTTGTTTCAAAGGAAGGGAAAAACATCACCCTTGTTGTAATTCTACCTTCTTCACAAGTTTTTTCATCTCCATTAAGTTTACTGTCCATGCTTTTATTGCACTTAAAACCTTTAACAACCAAAATAAGACTCAAGGTGAAGTAATGATGTTAGGCAGCAGTTCCTACTGGTAGTCTCACTAAGCCACTTCAAGAGTTTTTACAGGGATCTTAACGCTGGAGCTGAAATGCATTCTGATGCAAAATGATGATTCTTCTGCACGTTACTTAAGCCTGTGGCAAAAACGTGTTCTTCCTTATATTTAACAGATACCGCCTTCCCTGCTTGAATTTGATGCCTCAATATTAATCAACGGCAGAATCTGCCCCATACATTTGTTTTAGACTTACGGTGTTTCCACAGGCATGGCCTTGGTCTCTGTTTTAAAGCTGCTTGAACAGTTAGAGCAGCTGAGTATGAATCCCACAGCAAAAGCTGCAAGACACAGTAGGGCTGGGCTGGGTATTCTTGCAAACACTGCTGTTCCTCAGGATCTCTGCTGAGCATTCAAACTTCATGCCTCAGACTGTACAAGCTTGCCAGGCAACACACCTACTTTTGCAACTGAAATTCTGTGAGGGAAACCAGGTAGGTTTCAGAGACCCCTCAACTTAGAGAGGTTTACTTCCTCCACAGCCCTTGTTCTCTCCTCCCTCCTGCAAGCACTCAGATACCAGACCAGCAGCACCCTCACAGATGGACTAATAACATGGCAAGGCACCCACAGGTGCTGCTTTTTCTGCAGGGCTTGGGTCACTCCGCATGCGTGAGCTCAGCACAAGCTTTCCACAACTTACGCAGAGAGCTCTTTTCAGATCCTTAGCACTGACAGAGAAATTTAAGTCTTACTAAAAACAAGAGTATGGTCTTACTAAAAACAAAAGTATGGCTGTCCACCTGGCTTTCTACTGCAAATAATGATTTGGGAAGAGAAGAACTCTCACAGTACTCAAGAACACAAGAAAAGTCTCCACACACAGGACGTGCCATGTAACTATTGCTCTGTTGCACCCGCTGCTCTGTTACTAAGAAACGCGCAGTAGGCAAGTAGGTTATGACTGGCCAGGACTTTTGTCCATATTCCTTCCAGCCCAGCTGTTACAAAGCCCTGTGACCATGCAGTACTATCTTGAAGCCACGCAAGCTTCTGCAAATAAGCATTAGCTGGTGTCAGAAATGGCTACTTGCAGGACAAGGGAAGCTCAGCTTCCTCATTTTCCCTAGTCTGGTACCAGAATTCAGCCTTTGCTCAGTCTGGTAAAGGCCTCCCACAGCAGCCCACAGTTTCCCTGCTGGCTGTCACCCACAAACTTTTGATCACTTAGGCCCATGTCCACACAAGAGCTCTTTGATTACACTAGAAGTTAAATGTAGGTAGGAACATTAAAACAGATCTGTTTCTTTAAAGGCTATTTTTCTTTTGCCTGGAACTGATGATTTTCAATACTTATTTCGGAAGTTTTATATTTTCAGACAGCTGACATTTTGTTAGTATGATCCATCTAACATTTTGAATTTGTATTGATGCTGCCACCCAAATACACTAGTAACCAAAAACCCTATTTTATCCTGTTTTTCCTACCATTTTTCAGATAACCTTTCGTACTTCCGTTTTTCAGAAGAAAATCCACAGGCTGCCGTTTCCGTCCTAGTGAGGTCACATTGACAGGATCCAGATTTCAGTGGAGATGAGAAACCACTGAAACTACTTTTCCAGAAGTTACCATTTGTTTTTTGACTGGGCCTTATTTATCTGTTTGTTTTGAGCAACAGTCACAGATCAATCTGAATTCTAGCCAATTTTTAATGCTGTTTCCACATCAAATACACAAAGTGCAAGAGGCCTACATTAACAGCAGCACAAGCAAATGAGCAATACAAGGCAAAGAGTAAAAGCGACTACTGCCTTTAAAGGTGTAAAGTGGATGTTTTCTTCACAGCCAGCTCTCTGCTCCCTGTAAATAAGCCATCAACTTGAAGTCCAAGTCCTGCAGGATGTCCTACCTACCTACCCCAGCACAACCTTGCTATGAGTGGGGCCAGGCAGCAGCATTCCCGCACCGCGAACTCCTGTTCAGTGCTGAGGGGAACCAGGGGCAGGAGAGGACCTAACAGGGGAGCAACCTCTACCCAGAGATCAAAGAGTCAGAGCCATGTCCCAGCATGACCTCTTTTTGGTGCCTACAGAAAGTTCACCCCTCATTTTGATAAATTTTTAATAGCATCTTCTAATATCACTAGAAATGACTGAACTCAGCTGCAAAATGCAGAAGAGACCTTACACCAAGCAGTCTACAGGCACGTTTAGGCATGACACCCTAACGCAGCTTAAAGGGTAACCCACGGCTGGGGGAGGCACTGCTGAGCCGACCCGGCGGGACCCACAGAGGCCGGAGTGCCCGTGGGC
>NW_010231139.1:0-7500 GCF_000690775.1 Eurypyga helias
ATATAATACATATACTGTGGGGTTGAGATATAAGGTCTTTACCTAATAATTGTCTTACTGAGTCACACCAGATATTCAGCTAGCCCATTTTCCCATTTCTCACTGACATGACACATATTTATTGCTTACAGATAAAGAAAAGGAACCAGGGAAATACAGACTGATCCTTCTGTTCTTATAACCTTTCACCTTCTGGAAACTTGCACATTTAGGAAGGTTTTTTGGTGGTTTTTTATAGCTGAAAATTTCATCTAGACTATGTTTTTTAGTAGACCTTGGTAGAGCATTCTGGTGGGTTGACCTTGACCATCTGTAAGGAATCCATCCAGCCACTCTCTCACTATCCCTCCTCAACCAGGTGGAGGTAAGGGCAAAAATAAGATGGAAAAAATTGTGGCTAGAGACAAAGACAGCCAGATCACTTACCAATTACTGTTATAGACAAGGCAGACTCAACTCGGGGAAAAGTATTTTAATTTATTGCCAATTAAAATAGAGTTGGATGGAGAGAAACAAAGACAGAATCTAAAACATCTTCCACCCCTTTCTTTTTAGTCTCAAGTTCACTCCCTTTTCTCCTGTCTTTACCTTCTACCTCCACATACCAAGCAGGGCAAGGTGGGATGGACAAATGGAGGTTTGTGGTCAGTTCATAACCGTTCCTTTCTGCCGCTCCTTCTTCCTCACACCGTTCCCTGCTCTGCCACGACATTCTTCATGGGCTGCAGGGAATTATCTTTTCCACCATGATCTGTCCCATAGGCTGTATGGGAATCTCTGCTCTGGTGCCTGAAGCATCTCTGCTCCTTCCTTCTCTAATGACCTTTTTTGCAGAGTCGTTTCTCATATTTTCCTTCCTCAATGCTGTTAATTTAATTGATTCAGTGCATGCTACAATTTAATTATGTTTTGTTTAAAAAAGTACTTAATTTTATTTTAAACTCACTGGTTGCTAATTTTATTTGGCTCCTCCTAAATTGTGCATATGTAAAATGGTGAATAGCCAAACCTATTCACTTTCTTCATGCCCTTGATGTTTTTATAGATAACTGTCAAATTCTTGTCCATCTCCTTCCTAGGCTGAAGACCCTCTTTGGTTACAATTTTTAAAGAAACTATTCTGTAATTCTGACCACCCTTCTCGTCCTTTCTGTCTTCATCTCTTTTGAGATGGGGATATCACAGCTGAAATTGTCTTGTCACCAGTGTTTATACATATTTGTTGAGAAGAAGACTCACTGGACTACACTGATGCAACAGGCTTCCAGATACCTTTGCAGCCTTCTGCTTTTGATTCCCAAAGCTGTAGTTACAGTTGAGGTGATCCAAAGACATGGTCCTACCTCTTGCAGGGCTGCTTTGAGTTTTTGCAAAGCTATCATTTCACCATCTTCTTAATGTTCTGTACCACACTACTTACAGCAAATATATCTCTGTGCAACATACAAAATATTTAGGCATTTTGAACCCACAAAACACTGCTGCTGTGTGAAATATGCAGTACCTGAGCAAACATGAAGCTGTGAACCTTTATGAGAAGACCTGTGAAATAGCCACTGGGTCTCATTTTGACATCTTCTTCTGCAATGCAACAATCATAATTTTTTCCTTCATGTGCACAATCCCAACTAAACAAAGGAATAATTGTACAATTTTTTCCGCTTTGAGAACAAACAACAGTTTCAGGAAAAAAGCTGCTTCGGACAAAAATGCCAGTTTGCCAGGATCACTAATCCACTTGGATGACACTGACAGAAGTGGCCTGCAGTAAGCAGTATAGTTACTAGAATGTTTTGTACTTCTTTCAGGCAACTGATCCTTTAGGACCTCTTTCCAGCTTAAAGGTCTCACTCTAGAGTAGGGAATCTGTGTCCTGCTCCTTACCCAGGACCTTTAGAAAACCAGTCTGCTCCTGTCCTGGCCTAGGCTTTATCTGACGGCTGATGTGAAGATAAGCGGCATTTTTTGTACTTGATAGAAAGAACAATCGCCAGACAGTAATGCTTACATTCAATGAGTCTTTCCCTTGCACATGGTACAAGAGCTGGCCATAATGTGGCCCCAAAAAATGAGGTCACACAGAGTCACACAGAATGATCAGGGTTGGAAGGGACCTCTGGTCCAGCCCGCCTGCCAAGGCAGGTTCAAATTTATTTCGGTAATTGATTTGGATTTGTGATTGTAGACATTTGCTTAAAGAATTAATTAAAGAAAAAGAGAAGGTGGAGCCAATGAGACTTTCTGAGGAGCAAAACTCTTTCTACAGTGGCTGATCTAGACTAGGCAAAAATCTCCAGGACTCACTGTGAGGAATGAACTTCCCCTGTTGAAAAAATTAGAAAAAATCTCTGTCGAACTCCTTACTGTCTGAGAAGAAAAAAAACCCTACAATATAAAAGTAAATATTTAAGCTTGAACTTCAGTAGAATATGCTGTTTATAACCAAACTATGGTCTTGGAAATGTTTGTTCAGATGCATAGAATTTACCCCAAAACCATTCTTATTCCTTAGAAATAACTCATAAGCCTAGAAAAACACCTAGAAATGTGCACTCTGCACACATCTGCAGTTGTTTTTAACTTGACACACTGACCAGACTAAGTCCAATCATTACCAAGAAATAGTAATTTCACTGCATTACTCCTATCAGGCCTCTGTGGAAGCACCCTCCATGCACACACTACTGCCATGATCAGTTAAGATCTCTGTAATGAGGTCAATGTGCTGGTTATTATGAATTCCATTTTAAGCTAGAAAGCTACCAAAAAAAAAAGAAAAATTGCATCTAAGCTACAAAACTGGGATACCTAAGTGTGAGTCAATTAGATTAGATTCAGCCTGGGAGCCAGTCAACTCACGTGAAATTTTGTGATGCTCAGCACTGCAACATATACTTTTTTGCAGTCTATCCTCAAGTCTGGAAAAGTTAATTGTTGTGGCACCACATTCCTTATTATATCTGGCACTTAATCATCTGCTCTCCGATTTTTTTCCTTTCTTAAGTTTGACACTGCTAGGCACCAGTCTGACAGCAGAAAAGTAGGTGTTCATTTTCTACTATCTAAACATTTGCTGTTGTTTATGCTTTTAAAACATTCCTTTTTTTTTATTAGTACTTTTCTTGACATCCTTTTAAATTATGACGTGCTAGAGTTGTTTATTAATAAAGAGATTATAAGACATAGTAGACATGGGTAATAATTTAAAGCCCAAGAAGGGGATAAGTTGCATTTTAACTGCGGCTTTAGTGGATTGTTAAATTAAACGAGTGGTTTAGTGATTAACAGGTTGGAGTTAATCAATTAAGTAAAACTATAGGGAGACTGAGTGAGTTTGGATTTGAAGGGTTTTGCAAGAAATCACACTTTGAGAGCCACATCTGCTTCCTATTTCTTTAATAATAGACTTCATGACTAGCTAATAGTGCAAAACATCTAACGTTGTCTAAAAGTAGTGCTGGTAATGAGGCAAGATGAGAGGCCTGAAATTTGTTAGCATAACAAACCAGGTATTTGTGATAATGAGAATAATTTTTAATAAGAAGTATTATTTAGATTTTGTAATTAATTGGTGCAGAATATATCTTCTGAGAGTTTTTTTAATCATAACTAATTATTTGAATGTGTTTTAATTTCCTGAATTCTTTAATTCTTCATTATCTATAACTTCTAAAGATACAGTTGATATAATTTTTCTACCAATAGGAAAAGATAATTGGATTTAGCCAGACCTGCTGGTCAAGAGAGTAAGTATCAAGCAGTAGGATCCTTTACTTTCTAACCTAGATCACTTTGTCACATTCAATGAAAAATAGAACTTCCCTTTCAGCAGCAAATGAAGTGTTCTTGTAAAATATGTTAGTCACAAACAAATAGCTTGCCAGGTTTTGGAACTTAGTTTAGTGTCATACAGTTTACAAAATTTGAGGGTTTTTTGGTGAATCTGTTAAAAAAGCTTAAAACAACATACTATTTCTTTTTGAATTATTAGAGGGAGAGGTAAAAGTCTTTGTTATAAAAAGGTTGTGACAATATTCAAGCTGTGCTAGTTTGGCTGGACATATGTTATCAGTTATCATTTGACTGGATGAATGTCACTGTTATATCCAATATAATGAGATTGCTAAACATCATATTCGAGAAGTCGTAGCAGTCTGGTGAAGTTCCCATGTATTGGAAAAGAGAAAACATAACCCTCATCTTTAAAAAGGGAAAAATGAAGAGCCAGGGAACTGCAGGCCAGTCAGTCTCACCTCTGTGTCTGGCATGATCATGTAGCAGATCATACCGGAAACCATGCTAAGGCACATGGAAAATAAGGACATGATTGGTGACAGCCAACAGGGCTTCTCTAAAGGCAGATCATGCCTGACAAATCTAGTGGCCTTCTACTATGTGGTCACGGCCTTGGTGGATAAAAAAGGAGAAACTGGTGTCATCTACCTGGACTTGTGCAAAGCATTTGGTCACGAAGAGACATGAAGTTGATCGTGGGGCTGGAGCACCTCTCCTATGAAGAAAGATTGAGAGAATTAAGCTTGTTCAGTCTGGAGAAGAGAAGACTCTGGCACATTCTTATAGCACATTCTGATACCTCAGTGGGCCTCTAAGATAGCTGGAGGGGGACTTTTTACAAGGGTCTGTAGTGAAAGGACAAGAGGTAAAGGGTTTAAATTGAAAGTGGGGAGGTTTAGATTAGATATCAGGAAGAAGTTCACGGGGAGGGTGGTGAGGCACTGGAACAGGTTGCCCAGAGAAGCTGTGGATGCCCCATCCCTGGAAGTGTTCAAGGCTAGGCTGGACAAGGCTTTGAGCAACCTGGTCTAGTGGAAGGTGTCCCTGCCCATGGCAGGGGGGTTGGAACTGGATGATCTTTAAGGTCCCTTCCAACCTCAACCGTTGTATGATTCTATGATAAGATATGGGTCATAAATGACATCTACATTTTCCTTCAGCAGATATTTAAGAATTTTGTTTGGGTTTTTTTCCCCAATCTTCTTACCACTATCTTTTTAACTACACATACAAATTAAACTCAAAGACACAGGACAAAAGAACTCCTAAAGGCTAAGAATAACAATTCTATTAAATATTTTTATGTTTTACCTAACTTCACAAGATGTAAAATATATTTAGTTTTGATACCTTTCATAGCGAAAAAAGCAGTAATGCTGTTGAGGAGAGTAGGGACTTCAAAACTGGAATGTTCTTGCACCCTGACAGCTGATGTCTCAAGCTGAGGTAGACCTTGTTGGCAGAAAATGGTAAAGGTCTTGATCCATTAGTGGATGAAATGTGGAAGACTGTATTTCACAGGGATTGGAAGTTTTACTTGATACAATGTTTATACTAACTTTTACAGAAAATACAGCAATGTCAACATTACAAATGGCTGCTAGTCTGTTAATAAAGAAGTGCTGGGTATATAGAACTGTTGCAATTTTTGTTTAACAAATCACCAAAGGGGTAAACAACTTTTATGTCACTCTTTTCTTAAGTGATGGCAGAAAATTAAAAAAGGTACTTACGGATTTTTTAAATAGTTAAGTCATTGTGATTGCAGCGTAAAATACATGTCTAAAAGCAGAAATCCAAAGGTATCGCAATTAATGCTAAATACTGGTCTCAGCCTCCTGTACTTAGACAGAGGAAAGGAAAATACTAAGATACAGGCAAGGACAAGAAATTATTTTGGGAGGAAGAATAGGTTTTGGCAGTGACATCACTAGACTTCAACTGAGAAGAATAAGATTTGTCAGCCAATATTTAATATGGTGTCACAAGCGGCACCTCATTGCTCTGCCCCTGACTCTCCCGTGTTTGCCACCTTACAAAGTTAGCAATTCTTACCTACTGAAACTCTTTCTTTTCTTGTCTGTAAGGAGGACACATCTCAGTCAGAGTGTCTTTCTTGTGAAAGAAGTGAGCAACAAATATATGATTACACTTATTTATTTATTTATTTATTGATATTAATATATCACCTTTTCAGGAGGCAAACTAAACTGGAATTTAGCTAAGACCCCATGCCATTTCTGGGAAGACCAAAATCAAAACAAGATTGATATCAGACACAGTCTCTCTCCTTTCGTTAGTATCTCCTCTGGCAGACAATGGCACAGTTGATTTACAGCAAAGTTCACGGTCACTTTCAGAGGGAGTATCAGGTCACCATGTTTTTAATTGACTATGTTCTAATATGTAAAAAAAATCATGTGTATTCTATACTGATATTAAATATAAGTCAATTTGACCTCCATTGTTGTTCAGCATATTACTGCTTTCAGGTCTTCATCTCAAGATACAGTTTTACATATCTGTCCCTGGTGTCATTTCATGGAAATGCAGTTGTTACTGACCTGATATTCACAATGCTCTGACATGAGTGCTAGGATCTCAGGTGAACAAATATGTAAATACACACATATGTATATATATACTGTACCTATAAATTTCATTTAGTTTTTCTATGTAATTGTCAGTGTGTTACTGCATCCAGGAAATATTATGGGCTCCCTCTGGTGGGCCAAAACAATACCTTTATATTTTAGAGTCCTTGTATGGTACTGGGAGCCCACTTAACCCAGAGGAAAAGAATTGCTTGTTCCATGTGTCTATAAGGTTCAGAGCTCTAATCTGGATTTTTTAATCTAATTTTAATTTCTTCACAGTTTGTATCTCTGTCTCAGGAACACTGTGTTTTCACTGCTTTATTCTTATCCCTTAAACATAATTTACTTACAAAATATCCTAATGAAAAGACTAAATGAGCTAAAGATGAAGGTTCAGATTTCATGAATGCATGATGACTATAACTAAGAGGAGCAGTAAGACTCTCAAGTAAATCACACAGATGCAATTGTGATAGATAACTAAAAATTCAAATAAATGTATGTGGGGTGGTTTTTTTTGTTTGTTTGGTTGGTTTTTTTCCCAGAATATCATACATGGAGTTATTTTTCAGACTAAACCTAATTGGTCTCAAGAGCTTGCTGTGCCTGTATTTCATAAGATGAGTTGCTTGCTCAGAATCAGGACTGTATTTCAACTGTTATTGCTTTTTCTAATTTCTACATTAATTTCTGCAGTTTCTGTAGAATTACGGTGATCTCATCTCTATAACATGAATATTAAACTTTCTTGATCCTTTCCTCCTTAATATGTAATTTCCTTAATGTGGGTGTTTTTAGTACTTGATATAATTATGAGTTGATTAATTTTTATAACTTTCCTAAAATAGATTCAAAACTTGTCGCAGATCTGAAATATCATATATGTACAGCAAAGACAAATCATAAGGGAAATGCTCTAGCTAAACAGAGATGAAACATAAACAAGTCAAAACATCACAATAGGCTGAGAGACTGAAGTGATGCACATAAACAATAGCTGATGGCATTAACGATGATTATATTATCCTAATTTTAAGGCTCAGTTGTATATTACTCAAGGTGGTCACTCGTATGACTACCTCTTTTTGCCTAAAGGGCCATCTTGGGA
>NW_010231139.1:12500-14528 GCF_000690775.1 Eurypyga helias
CAAGGAAGGGAAATCAGGATCTTGATATTTTGGCCTTACCCTATTACTAACAGAAATGATTTGTACAAGTGTTGTAATAAGCACTGATAGTAAAAGATTGACATTAAGTTCTACATTTTCTAATATAGTGTACATATATGGAATGAAACTGGAAACTCTGGAGGATAGAAGTAATGTGAATTCATATTAACACTGTACAACAGCACACCAGCAAAAGATACCAAATCAAGGTTATGAAATTAATCTTAAATTTATAATGTCTTTGCCCTTCATGATGTTTGCCCTTGAAATTCGAGAATTATTTTAATATAAGTTTATTTTAATTATACTGAATAACAATATGGTCATTGTACATCTTGGTAACTAATATTTGGTAG
Source organism: Eurypyga helias (assembly GCF_000690775.1). NCBI lineage: Eukaryota > Metazoa > Chordata > Aves > Eurypygiformes > Eurypygidae > Eurypyga > Eurypyga helias. Next base: position 12,878 of record NW_010231139.1, read on the forward strand.
GTACCAAAGGAACATATGTAGTAATGGGTACAGACAGGGTGTTGTTCACTGCACTGGACATCAAAAACTTGAGATGTTTGAATAAGTTCCATGAAGAAGTAAACAAGCTTAGATATAGCAGCTGTGTTAACAATAGACAAATTGATAGTCATACTCTAAAACCCTCATTCACATGTTGTTGATACTATAAATGAAATATCATGTATTCATCAGTTATTGAATCAATAACAGAGAATATTAAATGTATGTGTGGGAGGAACTGAGCTTCTAACATCCGGACTGCATAGAGAGATGTTTCTTCTTGATGTTCTCCAATCTTTGCTTTGTCTTCCATAAATGTGATTGAAAGTCTTCAGCATACATTTAACTTAGATTTGATAAAGTAATTTCAAAAGTTCTACAGAAAAATAAAAAAAAAGCCCAATTTGCTACTAACTTTTAGAACAGGCAATTTCCCTTTTTTGAGAATCATAACAAAATCTTTTTAGAAAATCAGGTCAGGTGACACTAGTTACAAGTTTTCACAAAAAATTGGTAACAAAGTGTTGGAGATCTTTCTCTGCAAACCAGACTGGCATTCCAAAAAAAACAAACTGATGGAAGAAAAACAAGCAGAAAAAATTGTGATGTTCATAAAAAGACAGTTAAGAATTGTCACTAGCTGGCATTATACTGATTAGAATCAATATATGCCTGGCATGAAAGGGGATCATTTTGACCTTGCCCATAGATGATTTCCTATGAGAACATTTCATGTATGAATATTTGCTCAATTTAGAAGACTTTACCTTAAGCTGAACAGTTCCTTTGTCCAAAACAGCATGGTTATATATTCAGCACAAAGACAAAAGGTAAAAGATGTTTTCCATGACCATAACGAGCGTGTGAAATTAAGAAGTTACAAAGCAAACCCTAAGTTAAGCCTAGAAAGAAAGAAAGTCAGTCATATAACTAAATGAATCTAAAACAAAACCAAAAAGTTGGGATTCAATTTCAGTTTCTTCGCAAGGCCTTTTCACTTTCTACACATCAAGAAAGGTGAAAGTGTATCATTATATCACAGAATATTTTTGTGTAATACATAATCTTATTTCACCTGTCCATGAGTTTTAGATTCCCATAAACTTCCTATCCCTTACAAATGTATCTCCACTGTCCTTTCAAAATAGAAACTGCGGTGAATCAGCATCTCGACCCTATGATACACTTATGGATAATTAGTTCAGTTAGACTAAGTAAGATTTTAACTCCATATTTTAACTGCATTCTATTTTCTCCATTAAATAAAATTGGGCTTTATCAGCTTCTTCCTCAGTCTTTAGTAGAATTCAACCAAAATGACACATTATGTAGTTACCATGTGCTCAAGGTATCTTGTGGGGTTCGGTGTGTGTATGCAAATGTGTGTGTTTATATATCATGGGCACACTGAAGCTGGTTACAGGCTTAAGTAGTATTAGGATATTTCACATACAAATATGCTCACAAGTTTTTGTTTGTGTATTTCTAAGCACATAATAGTACATACATACACACAGAAATTCTTAAAATAGAATTGAAATTATTCTCTTACTCAAACTTTACAAATTACTACCTATGATTTATAGAATCATAGAATCATAGAATGGTTAGGGTTGGAAGGGACCTTAAA
>NW_010231140.1:0-8137 GCF_000690775.1 Eurypyga helias
GCTAGCCAAAGTTAAACCACGACAGTGGTACACTAACAGAGGGTTTCTGCAAAATATGTGCCTGAGAAATGTATCGTCTCAAGACATTATATATGATAGTAATGAAATCAGCAAATGTGAGGTTCAAAATACATATTTATACTAAGCAAGTCAATGCTACAGTAGTGAGGATACTCTACTTACAGCAGGTAATGCCCAATTAGTTAGTATGCTCAGGATCATGTGGCAAAGCCTCCTCTGGAAGTGGGCATGGTATAGGCATGTTAACACGGTGCTGTGAGATAACGTGAACTGTGGCATGGAGACGTACCAAGTAATTTGGGGCTGGCTGAAAATGCCTTGCATATGCAGTGGCAAAACCTTAGTATAAATGGCAAAAATGTCCCTGGTCTTCAGACCCTAATGATTGTCCTGTTTTTAACTATCAGTGCTAGAGTTGTGTGAACCACACTCTTGAGTGTGGTGTTTTGGTTTTGGTTTTTTTTTTTTTTTAAGGAAGACCAGCTAAGGTGGTATCTTCTACAAGCACCGTTGCTATCTCCTGATACAAAAAGGCATGACGCAAAATTGAAAGAGTCATAGCTTCCTCCAACCCATGGTACTTCTAACCTGCACAGAGGGTGTGAGGTGTCCTCCCATGCCTTTATGAAGCAGAAATCTGAGTGAGACTTTTCTTTACTTGCAATTTCCATCAGGATCAATGGAAGAATATAGGTCCACATTTAAGGTCAAATGAAGATTACATTTGCTAGAGGCTGGGTGCAAGCAGGGAAGTGCCACTCTTCAGCTGTCACAGAACCTGAGAGAACTGATGCCAGGAGAGGTGCAACATACACTGTCCTTAATAGTAGCCTATGACTCACCAGGAGGAAGGCTGCTGTGCAGACAGCTGTCCATCATGTTCACTTTCTCAGTATCTCCTTTGTGGCTATGGAGTGTAATTGAAGTTGGATATTAGGGTTGGGTAAGGAAAGAAATGTTGTGACTCTGTCTTGCAAGGACACTATAGTCTTGTGCATTAAACATAATGATGGCCAGGCTGTTGTTAGAGAAAAGGCAGGTCTGCAATCAGAGTTTTGGTCTGAGATTCAGTGGAAGCAAATCCTGGCTGATGTGAACACACTGTACCTATAGCACTGGACATTGCACAGTGAAAATCTAGATCTGTATGGTGTCTTTTTCTTTCTGTGTTGCTGCCCATGCTGAGGAAGACTTTGTGGTGAGGCACATGCCCAGCAGCCTTCTCAGTTGTACTGAGTCTAAATCAGGCAGGAGGAGGGTGCAATAGGCACTGCAGAGGGAGACTCATAGGATTCCGGAACCAGCCAAATTAAATGACAAAACAGATTTGTTTTAGGACACCAAGATCCTAAACAGCATCCTAGCATGTTGGACTGAGCAAAAAGCAGAAGCTGCAGGAATACAATTCATGGACCATTTAGTAATTATGAACAATTTAGTAATTATTACCATTTATCTGTCTCACACAAATTTCTCTGTTATGATATACAGTGACCATGAATGATATACAGTGACCATGGCTAAAGTAGTATGAGCAAGGCAGAGCTGAGGGTTTGTTTTTGAAGGCTGGGTGATGAAAGGAGGTTGACAGAATGAGCGACTTAACTACTGACCTGTGGGGCAGGGGTCACTTGGAAGCCAGTTTTAAATCCAAAGGTCATCAACAAAGTGTCAGAGTCTAAATCCACCACTTTTCAGGGGTCTAATTGTGTTTTTCATGCAGCAGGTGCTGAGAGAATCAGAGGGAGAAGATGGGTGGAGGAGGCAGCTCAAACAAGTATTTGGGTTACGGAAGGCAGAGATTACCCTCTGTCTGGTCTATATATGTATCTGGTTTAATTTACTCATTATTGTTCTGTCAGTAAGCCTTGGGTAGTATTTTCTTTGCACTCTGGGTTGGTCCTGCTCTCCTCTGTGAGAAATAGTCTCACCCCAGTGTATTCTCCCCTTACCCCCTTCCCATGTATGCAAACAAATGCACATCCCATCCCTCCATGGCCTGTTTTGTTGTGACAGATTGCAAACCCAACAGTGCACAATGGAGAACCCCGTGATAAGCCCCTGTTTGGGAGCATCTTTTGGAAAAGGGATCCCCCCCCTAGGCATCAAGAGCCAAAAAGAGAGGCAAAGAACAACCATTTTTTCTGTGATACATCTCCACTGCTAAGCATCAATGCCACAAAGCAGCACAGAGGCGGCTCAGGATAAGAAGTCAGTGAGGCTCCTGTGGATTGCAGCATGGACTGCATTGTACTTTTATGCTGGCAAGCGATGCAGAGAGATATTCACAAGTACAGGGCAGGAGAGGTGTCCCATGCATCCACCATTATAGGTGGCCAGGGGCACTATGAATAACACTGAATATCTCAGACCTTGGGAAGATCCCTCACTTCTTTTGAAATCTCCTACGCTGGACTTTGAAAGGCAGACTGTCTCTTAGGTACCCTAAAATCTTAATGGAAAGCTAAAGGATTACAGCCTACAGTTAGCAAGTCTCCAGGGACATGTTCTGCCTCCAACCCTGGGAGCAGACAACATTTAGCATTGATTTTCTCTCAGTGACTATATTTGTAAAACCCTGGCAGACAGCAGCGCTCAGTCCTGGAGCTGAGAAAGCCTAAGAGCAGCCAGTATTAAATCTTCCTCAAATGACAGCAGAATTACTGTGTTCTGATACATAGATGTACAACCAATCAAAACATAACCTATAGATTCCCACCACCCAAGACTACACAGTATTAAATTCAAGCTTTTAAAGGATTTACACTTATTGGAAAGCCCTGAAGACCCTCAAGAGGAAAATACAATGCCTAGAAGCACTTTGAGTGGAGGCTCTTAGACGTGGCTAACCACAGAATCCCAGGCCAGCTGCCTGTGACCTGTAGTGTTTTACTGCCTGTAGGTTAAAAGGCTTTTTCCAGAAGGAAGTATCTGGCCCTGTTAAGAGGCTCTGCAGACATCTCTATCAGGCTGAGTGGCAAAAAGTCAAGTTGCCAATTGAGAATCCCTAACAAAGTGAATGAGCCTGGCAGGTAGGACTTGCCAAAAGTGCTCGGCACTGGCACAGCCAGCTTGGTTGGGAAATATTCCACCATTTGAATGGGAGCTAAAATAACTCAGTGCTGAAGGGAGCTGCCCTTTCTGGCTCTTCCTCCTGAGCTATGCTGCAAACGTTTTCCCTAAGTTTTCAGGCACAGAAGAGCTGCCAGCTGCTGTCTGGTGAACATGCCCAGCCACTAACATGCCCAGTCTCAAAGATCACATTTCTGCTTAGATACGTGGAATGTAAGTGAGTGTTCCTCAGCTCTCAGATTTGGAGTGAGTGGAGAAATTCATGGCAGGAACTTCAGCAGCTTGATTTTACCTGTAGTTTTTGAACTTAATATCTGAGCAGATTAGAAAACATATGTATATATGTTTTCTATATGTCTATCTATCTATCTACATTCCTCTCATCATCTCCTTGAAGTCCATGCTGAAATTCACTTAAAGTCACATGCAGAGAGAAACCCAAAAATTTTGCCTTTAAAATCAAAATTAATTTTCTTCAGGCTAAGGAAAAAGAGAATGAAAGAATGAAAACAAGACAAAATGTCAGTGAGCATGGGAGAAAGCATGCAGGATGGTTCTTCCATGACTGACATACCTGGATGGCACTCCTCTTGTTATAGGGGGGTAGAATTCTTCTATATTATTTGTATATATATCACTTACAGAATACAGAACACCACCACCTTGTTTCTATTACATCTAACAAGTCAAAATGACGGTTAGGTACTTCTGAAAGCCCTGGTATAGTGACTCCTATTAATTTCAAACATTTCCCAAGAGTATAGGCTGCTGAAACAATACAGACAAACACTGCTTAAAATCTTTTATTATGTAAATATATTTTATATTTCCCCTAACAATATATTTGTAATTTAATTGCTTGTTTCTAAAGTCAAAGAAATGAAAATGCTGTTAAAGTAATAGTAAAAAAAGTTTTTTTGCTTTTTATCACAACTTAATACTTCCAGCATTTCTCTGCTAAGGTAAATGGAACCCAAGATAGTTCTTGAAAACCACAGCTTTGAGTCAGCCAGGGGCTTGTCATAAATACTGCCTCAAATCTTGACTTATCCTGACATTTATGTTTGTTTTTATCCTGGCTCTGTGAAGAACTGAAAAAGTCTAGGGTTAAGGCTGTCAGTAAGATTCTTGATCTGATGGCTCAGCTTAAACCATTTTAGGGTTGACATGACTGCTTTTTGGGAGGCTTTTCTTGTAATTTCTGTCCATGCATGCTTTTAAGATACCTCAGAAAGTCGAAGGTGACTGGTCATGGAATTCAGCTGGAAGAGCTGGCAGTGTGGGAGCAGCCTTGGAAAATATCTGAAGATTATTTTTAAAGCCTTCAAGTTATTCCATTTTGTGTTCTTGAATACAGAAGCATATAAAGCCCCTAATGGCTTTTAGAACCTGTGGCTATGGATTTATTTGTGTCTTGAGTCCTCTGGGAGGGTTATTATCTTAGCAAGGGCAGAAAGGAGAAAATTAGGGCAGGCACTAAGCAATCAAGCAGATTGTTTCCTACTCTTAGCGATGCAAGCCCACCACAGACAATGCACAGTAACACCTCCCTGCTGCCTCCTCCAGTGAGTTTGGTGTTTTTCCAACAATGTTTCTTGAGTTTCCCACAGAGACTCTAAAACTCTTATCTTGATAGCCCAGATTACCAAACTGATCTCCTCTCCATGATGAATAGGAATCAAACAATGTTTTCTACTGTCAACAAACCATGCATTCCCAGTCCAGATAATTAATAGAATCTTTCCACCTCTCCAACCCAGTCCTCCTGTCATCCTTTCTCTGACTCCTTACTCTCCCCCTAGTTAATTCCTATGCTTTAATACCATCTAAGAGTCCTTAGTGAGAAGAGGATCTGCTTGCTATGCAGGTGCAAATTATCAGCATCACAGCACAACAGAAATACCACCCCCTTCTGCCCTCCTCAGGGCTTCTCTTTGTGAACTACTTTTTCTTTTTCTTCCTTTTCAGCTCTATGTTGAACAACCCCATGCAGCTAATCTGATTATGCTAATTTGTACTTCATGAACCCAAAGACTGTAACAGGATCTGTGGAGGGTGAGCAGGGCTGGGGATGAGGATGGTGGGTAGAGGATAGAGGGTATAGAAGGGGGGAGCACAGGCAATGGGTTCAAGTCAGTTAACAAAAAAATCCATCTGTATTGTCAAAGTACACTCTGGGGTAACCTCTTGCTGCTCTTGACAATTTAGACTGTCCCAAACTGGCCTGTGATACTAAGCAGAAAAGGGAGCACAGAGAATGAAGAATGAAGGGGCACAATGAGATGTCTGTTTTCTGTTGAATGTTGCTTTTCTTTCTCCTTAACTAATCCTTCCCAGAATCTAGTATTTGAAGTATGGTCCACAAATTGTTCATCAGGTGGAAGCTATGGCACTAGACGGCTTCTGAGCACATACAACCTCATCTGTCCAACTAGACTGACACTAGGCTTGAAACTGAATAATAGGCAGTGGCTTTGCAGACACAGACTCACAACTGTAAATATGGAACTGGCTCTGTAGGAGCTAAGTGTCCACAACCTCATGCTTACCAACATTATCTTTGGTACAGCTAGAATTAGTCAGGAAGCAGTCCTGAGAGGAAATGTAAATGGTATGGAAAAAACTGTTTTCAGGATTAAAAGCAACCCTACGGTAGTTTGGACAGTCACAGAATTGTGCATGTTGGCATGGATTTCCTGGGATCATCTGGCCCAACCCCTCTGCTTAAGGCACTTCATCAACAGCTGGCTGCCCAGGATTGTGCCCGGTCACATTTTTAATATCTCCACAGATGGAGTCCACAACCTTTCTGGGAAACCCATTCCCATGTTTGCTCACCCTCACATTAAAAATTTTCTTATTATGTTCAGGATTGTCATGTGTTTTTAATGTGCACAAGAAGAGTCTGGCTCCATGCACATCTTTCCCTCCCAAGACATATTGGTGCACAGTGAGAATCTTCCACTCAACCAACTCTTCTCCAGATGAACAGTCTCAACACCTATGAAAGATGTTCCAGTTCCTCAGTCATCCTTGTGGTCTTCCATTAGACTTGCTCCACTAAGTCCATGTCTCTCTTGTACTGGGAAGCCCAGGACTGGTCACAGCCCTCCAGATGTGGTCTCACGAGTACTGAAGAGAGGGGAAGGATCACCTCCCTTGACTGCTCACAGGACCCTGATCGCTCCTCAGGATACTGGTTGTCAGTGCAGGAGCAAGACTGAGTGTTCATCTGAGCTGGTTCCCAGGTTCGTGTGAGTGAGCACAACTCTACCTCTGTCTCTGCTGAGTGTATTTGTGTCAAACACCAAGTATATTTTGTCTTTCAAACTGAAAATCATTGGGAAGAGGAACCTTGTTTCCACACATAATAAAAGCAGTAGCTGTATGTACAAGCCTGCAGAGGTGACAAGAGAGGGAAGGGGGCATTACAACCCTTCCAGTAAGACATGGGCCTGAAGTTGCTGTCTCTAAAACTCTGGTGAACCTTGTTTACCAGCCAAAGGCATACAGGGGAATATTAACTGTTTCCTAATGTTTGGGTTTTTTTGTTCTGTGTTCCTTTCAGGCAAAAATGCAGAAGGTTGACTTCAGAGAGATAATTCCTGCCTCTGGTGAAAATAAATTATGTGCTATTGAGAGGAGAATGGGTAGATGGAAGGAAGACATTTGCTCTGCACTCCACCTTAAATAGGACAGCTCCCCTTTCTCATACAGAGTAGACTATTCAGTCCTGCAGCCCTAAGCAGAATATTTCAGGACACCATTTTATGAAAGCAAATGAAGGAGGAAAGGTGACTGTCTTAAAGCTGTGGTCTCAGGTTCAGCTGCATTTGCATTATGTTTCAGGGAGAGGATTACATCTAGTTTATTTGATAGGGTAGAAAATATGTAGTATCTTGCCAACATTGTTTTTCTATATCCAAGATTTCATTTGCTGAATGTGTAATGCACTACAATGTATAGATCTGTATTTAACAAACCTAGTTCTAAATAACAATGCAATGTAGCGATGAAGGAAAGGACCAGAAAAAATATCAGGAACATAAGATTAACAGGTTAACTCCAAACATAAAGACTACATTTTTTGAAATTACCACATCCTGATTGGATCCTCTATGTTCATGGAATGCATGGAAATGTTCTTTGCTTTTCTTCTTTTCCCTGGGTAGCAAGAAAATTTATCAGATGTGATAAGTATCCAAACAGTATTTTTATGAGCTGTGTTGTATTACACATAAATACATCTGATTAAACAAATAGGTTGAAATCTGAGACAATCAGTAACCTCAGATCCTATGCTCTCTGAAGGCCAGATTCTTGAAGGTATTGGAAGACCTAAAATCTGCAGGTATGTAATGAACTTTAAAGACCTGGGCTTTTGCCCTACTGATGTACCAACAGAAAAAAAGACAGGGCAGGCAGCAGGACTTAGTGCACAGGAGTAGTTTGAAGCATGGGGATTTGTATTGCATGAGGTCTTACTGTATCTTTTTCTTCCCTTCTACAGCAGGTCTTGAGTGGGATCAGAATGACAAAGATTTGGCAAAGGAGATAATCAGAGTAGGTAGTATAATCTAAAGGACAAGGCCTTGCTTTGTCACCTTGGCATTCCCCTGACTTTGCCCAGACCACTGCTTTTCCTAAAATTTTTTTTTTTTAATGGAGAAAATGAGTTATACTAAGCAAGGATATTTCTCCTGCTGTATATCCATAGGGATTGTAATGCAATGGGCTTTGGCCTCATTTGAAACTCCTAAATAATACTCTGATGACAATAATAATGCAACAGCAGTTATGGTAACAGAATATAAAAATTATTGCCAACCTAGAAACTAGATAGCAGTGGTTATCAATGACATGGATTTTTCCAGAAAAAAAAAATAAGTGTGAAGTTCATTGAAATAGGACTAAAACTTTCAGATCCAGAACAGACTCATATTCTGGAGGACAGGGGTGGACCTGTCAATTAACTACAATGATGGTCATGTAGAGATTAAAGTTACTGAAAGTTATTCAGCACAAAATCATAGAATCACAGAAT
>NW_010231141.1:0-11077 GCF_000690775.1 Eurypyga helias
ACACAGCTTGGTGTCGTCAGCAAGAGGAGGTGGGTCATCAAAATACCCTGCCAAACCTTGTCAGACTTGTGTCTATCAGGCAGAGACCCCTACCCGCACCTACCTTTAAATATCTGCTGGTCCCCACTCCTTTTAGCTGAATCCATGCCAGGTTTATGTAGCAGTTTTTCTTTTAAATAGGGTGTTTATTTTTCAGAGGAAGTCCATGTTGAACCATTCATTCAGGCTATAAATAATATCTTGCAACAGGTTTATCACAGGACTGAGCCAAATAGCATTTGCCAAGCAAGGTTGAAAGCCCCCAGTGTATAGTGAGTGCACAGGGAGCGTGGTGGTGTTCAAGAGATCTCAAGCTGGCAGACAAGCAGTATTTCTGAAGCAGGTGGAACAGCTCAAGCACAGTGTTTAAGTTTTCTCTAATTCCCCCAACCACATCACATAACGAGCGTCACTTCTATAGCACCTTTCAGCCCAGCCCACCGGATCTTTTACTAACCCAGGGCCCACTCGCCGGGAGAAGCAGGGACAAGGTCCAGTCAGTGGTTCCACTGCAGCCTGCTGAAAGCAAAACCTGTCGCTGTGAAGCACTGTGAAGCATGGGGACACAGGCTGTAATTCCCCCAACGAACCCCTGCCAGTGACTCCAAGCTGGGTAAGGGCCTGGGATCAGGAGGAAGGGACATGCCAATTGCCTTGCACTTTGGAAACCACGCTCAGCCTGTGACCACAACCGTTAGGGATATGTCAGGAATAAGGGAACCAAGGGCTCGAGTTTTCTCTGCCACTCCTTTGCAGGTAGGCAGTGGTGGCGTTCCAGTTTCTTGCTGCCTTTCTGAGTTACAGCTCCAGCTAAGCTTGACTCAAAATGGAGATCTGACGGATCACAGAAGACCTTGCCTACAGCACCAGCCTCTGAAAAATCATGCCTGTCAGCACAGCCCTGGCTATGAGCAGGGTACAAACACACTGAAGAAAGACATTTTCCTACACAGGCAAGGGCAAGCAACTTGGAGCTTCCATTGCCACTGCAGAAGGGATGACAGACCTCTCTGCAAGTCTTTGTCCTCTACAGCCACCCCAGGATTTCCATCCTCAGGAACTCTGCTTTCAGGCTTGAGCTGCCCCAGGCTCTCCCCATTGCAGGAGCAGGACCCAGACTCCTCTCCTTCACTGCTGCTTTAGGTGAGGAAACCCTGTGAGGCTGGGCTGAGTGAGATGGCACCTCCACAGTCCTGCCTTTAGCCTCATGGCCATGGATAAGCAGAGGTTTCTCAGGATGGGCTCCCTTTTCCTTCATCAGCCTGAGTTTCTCAGTCTCAGCTTGCAGGATTTTGGGCTGCAGAGTTTTTATTACACAGCTTTTCTTCTTGAACAAGCAGTTGTAATTGAACCCCAATCCATCAGCCTTTTGCTCTGCTCTATTACAAAGTCTAACCAGGCAGCAAAGCCTGTCCCACATTTTTTTTAATGACATAAAAGACACTGAATTATTAATTTGCTGCACTCCCACTGGATGTTCTTTGGTTGCTCAGGCCAGATAAAATGAGAGCCTTTGAGTTCCTTTTCCTAGATTAGCAGGTTCCCTCAGTGCAGACCAAAGCAGGAGGCCTCATCCTGGAGAGGGATGAACATCTTGCAGTCTCACAGTTGCATTTGCAAACTGAGTTTCTGGTCATTCCGGTTTCGGTGCCTGACTTCGGGCAGCAAGTCAATAGAATCATCAGAAAGTCAGAGGAAGCTAAGAAATAAGGAAGCAGAGACTGAGCAGTGCTCACAAGCATACTCCCTCTGTGCTGGGAAGGCACCTTTCTCCTTTCCTGAAATCCCCGTTCCTCAGGATATGAGAGCTGATACCAGTCACCAAGTGGGCAGACGCCTGCTCTGGCTGAGCAAGGCGTGGGTTAGCGTGTACCCAGACAGCACAGGCTGGTAGGGAGACACAGTGCCTTTTATTAGCTCATCTGATATGTATCTGGAGAATAAAAGACAAGCTTTAGGGCACATGCACTTCTTCTTCTTCCCAGGTATTTGTTTGGCTAATCAAGAGTGTCATCTGTACCCACATACTTTGGCTTGCTTATGGTGTTGGAGGCCACACTGGCCACAATGGCCCCACCCCTTGGGAAAGCAGCCGTTTTCACACTGGCTCGACCTAAGAGCCTTAATCCAAAGCATTTATCTTGGGGAATTTCAGAGGATGACAGGGATCAGAAAGCTGGAAAAGGTAAATGCAGTAACTACTGAAAACAAAGAGAATCGCAGACCCTTCAGTTTAACATCACTTTTCAGAAGAAGAGTGGAACAACCTGTAAGTGCCTGAAGGGAGGTGCATCACAGCTAACAGGGATTTGTACCAAAGCAGTAATGATGAACCAATCCGATTTCTTTTTGCAACAAGATAATATACACTGCGGATAGGAAAGACACAGAAGTCATTAATCTCAACCTCAGGAAGACTTTGCCATTGCCTACCTTGATATTCTGATCCTCAAGTGAGGCAAAAGATCTATATAAAGTGGTAGAAGCTGATAAGACCCAGTCGAAAGCTGGGCCCAGAGCTGTCACACGGAGTTGTGCGCAGTGCTCATGGATGAGATGTGGTCAGCGCTTCTGTTAGTGCTCCGACACTGGTACAGATGAAAAGGCTGCAGGCATCCAGGATGGACAGGAATTTGAAATTACTTTGCTGGACCAGAGAAATTACCTGGAAAACCTCTATGTGATTTAACAGGCACAAATGCAAAGTATTGCAAGTGAGCAGGGGTAATTCCCTGCACAGATACAGGATTGTGGGGAGGAATCATTCTGCCATCAGGGATGGGGTTAGAGGGATAATCACCTGGATGGGGCCTGGCACTCCAGTGATGCTGTGAAATGGCCAGCTGTGCCTCTGCAGGCAAATGGGGACATCATGGCCAGGCACATGAAAGGATCCCTCTGTGTCCCAGAGGACAGTGGGAGAGCTGCACCCGTAGGACACCAAGCAGCAAGGGCAAAGCTCATGGGATGTGGTCAAGGGGATGATGATGAGATTTCATCCCAGTGAGCTGGAGGTGGGAAACACAGCACTGCCCAGGCAGGTCACTGCACTGACCAGGAGCCTGTGGGGGGGTGAGGAACACAGAAACCCCCTGCATTTGGAGCAGTGGGATCGCAGGCAGCTCCCTGGTGGGACGTGGGAGTCGGGGAGAGCAGGGGATGTTTGCCCTAAGATGGCCTCACACAGTTGACGCCTGGCATCCCTTCTCACAGAAACAGCCAGTGAATTGGAGCGTAACAGCCTCCCTCCAGGAGAACCTTGAAGCTGCTCTGATTGCAGCCGTCACCGCATCACCCATAGCCAGCGGGGCTGTAAGGCAGCCCCTCTTCTCCTCTGCGTCGCAGGGCTCTTCTCTTCCTTTTCTCCACGGGATAAAAATAATCCTTTTGCGTCAGCTCCATCACCATGAGCAGCAAGACATTTTATTCATCAGCGATTCCTTCCCTTCTCTAATTTAAACAATTCCCCATTGAGCCCATCAAATTAATTTGAGCAAGGGCCATTTATCTGGCCTGCCTGCCGGCGCAGGTGTCTCCCTTTTCTTTCAGAGGAGGCTGGTTGGTGGCACAAGCGCAAGTTGGGGAGAGGCTTGGCAAGGGCTGGGAGCAGCGCGATGGTTTCGGTCAGGGCATGCAGGAGCACGCAGGTCTGTAGATCGATGCACCCAGTGTCAGGAAACATGCAGGAAGGTCTGCAAGCGAAGGGTTTTTTACAGCAATGCATTTGGGATGTGTTTTACAACGGCACAGACACAATCTCCCAGGCAGGGAGCTGCCCTCTGTGTCTCCACTGGCAGCCTCAGCCCTTTCCAACCCAGGCCGGCTGTTTGAGGAAGGCTCTGTGAGGCTCTGGCAGCCGCTCAGGAGGAGTTACAGGAATGTGCCAAATCTCAAGCTGTTCCTCTGGCCCTTGTAGCTGCTTCTCTCCCTATTCCATGTCATGCCAAATTTCCTGCCTTTTTCATTGCAGCAAATACCACCAGGCTCTGCAATGAGGGACGCTGCCTGAGTACCCAAACGATGCCCAGGGAGAAGATGCGTAATATCACAAGCAAGCAAAAGCTGAAGAGCTTGAAGAAGAGTAAAAGCCCACCTTCCCCACACTCTGGGGCACCGCTAGGTTCAGTGAGACAATGCAAAAACATGACTAGAATAGGTCTTGCAAATGAAGACCAGTGACCTGTTTTCCATCCCTGCTGAGTGAGTCCTCAGGTGCCCAGGACACTGCACAGCCATGAGTTGGAGAGAATTAGTTACATTTTTCCACCTAAATTATATGACAAGCACAAATGAAAGTCAAACCAAGCCCTGTGGAGGTGCAGAGCCAACAGGGAGCTGCTCACTTGCATCCCAGGGTTTTGCATCCTTTGCTGCCCAGGACACCCATGGGATGCCCGCTCCTCCACGCTCACACCATGATCCAGCTCCTTGACCTTTCCTTCATACTACTGCCAACTCTTCCCTCTGCCCCACATTGGGACTCACATTCTCATCCGCCCCTTCTCACTCCTCTGTCTGCCAGTACAGCCGTCTGAGGGTTGGCACAGGGCCAAGATGGGATTGCTGGGTTGGAGTGAGCAACTCTTGGTGGCAGGCTCCACTTCTTAATTTTCACTAGTTCTCCAGGGATCTGGCTGCCCCAGCTTGAAATTTTGGGTTCGATAGTCTGTGACACCCAACTGTCTTCCTGTGAGGACAAGGCAGGGAGGCAGGAGAGCCTGCCAGGCACTGGGCCCTGTTGGGACAGGGTTGTCCATCAGTGCACCCCAGTATCAGCTCCTCTCCTGAGATACGACTGTATGATGTGTCCCAAAAGCACTCAGCAGGAGAGACATACAAAGAAAAGACACTGTAGGAGAGCAGATCCATGGTATCTATGGACACCTCTCACTTGGCTGCTGTGGCTCCCAGGAAGATGGGTGTCCCACTTCAATATGGAGAAGAGCTGCATCTCACCCGAGGAGATGCAGAGGCCAGGTCCAGCGTCAGTCACTGCTTTGCACCACGTCCTCATGATGAGCCAGCACCTTGCCCTTCAAATGCACCCCACAGCTCAGGGGCTGTGTTAACAAGCTTTCCTCCTCCACACTGCTGCAGCAGAGCCAGCACTCACTCTTCAATCCCCAGAGCTGCTTGGGGCTCTTTGGCAAAAAAGCAGCCCACCCTCAGATGACCTGGAGGATAAGCATCCACGTTGCTTCCATCAGCAGGCAGCTGTAATCCGTTATGGGAGGGGGCTGAGCTACGAACAGCTTCTGAAGGAGGGGCTGCACACTGGAGACCTGTTCTCACACCCAGCCATTGCTGGGAGAATGAGTGTCTCCCAAATGTCTCCCTTGCTGGCTCTGCCAAAGGCATGCTTTGAAAACATCCTGTCCCCCTGCAGCTCCCTCTGCCCTTGTACTGGGTCTGTTATTCAGGCAAGCAACTGGAGATTTCTCAGGATCCCTCAATTTTCTGGAGAGGATTTAAGTCTTATGCACAGGAATGAATTCACACAGGACAGCTGAAGAAAGAAACAGGGAGGGAAGGAGAGCCAAGCGGCCCGTGAGGCTGGGCATTATGCTGTGCCCACTCCTCTGCGGCCACAGCTGTCTGCCAAGGGGCTGGAGAACGCGGAGGCTCCGGCTCAGATTGGAGCCGTACAGGCCGAACAAGCATATTCAGGCAGTGGCAGAGTCCTTTGAGGACAGGCTCTTTCTCATGCATGAGGCGTTTCCCAGGACAGGCGGTGATGGGCTTATCAGGCTGCAGAGGAGCAAAGCCCAGGCTGCTGGGGGCTGGGGAGCTCTGGGATGGTGGGCACCAAAGCACAGACACAACCTGCTCACAAGGAGAAGGACACAAAGTCTGCAGACGAAACAGTTCATGTAGCAGCTGAACTGTGCTGGTGTGGAGAAATACGAGGGAAGGAGAAAAACAAGGCCCCACTGAAAAACATTTTGCTTGGCCAGATTCAGATTTCAGTTACTCTTGAATACACAGAGGACAGCAGATCCAATAGACACACACCAGATTTATGCCTAGAGAGGGGCTTTTAGCTCAGCAACTTGACTACTATTGATGACAAAACCACATCCCCCTAGCATTTCTCTCCAAACCCCTAGTACTGCAAAATGGAGCCATCTTGCATCACTCTCAAACACAGGTAACCCTTTTTATTACACAGATCTTCAGAGAGGAAACTAGAAAGTCAAAGCCAGTCCTCCTGGCTCCTCAGTGTCCACCTGACGGCACACAGCACCTCACAGGATGAGACTTGCACTTTAGAAATTATTTATAAGTACTATTGAATTTTCTTAAAATGGGACCTTTCCTTGCTTCAGTTGCCAGTGTTTCCATTTAATGCACTAAACACACTTCATCCTGAATGCTGGGAATTGACTTCAGCTTAAAATAACTTGTAAATACGCTGAGGTTGTCTCTCTACCAACTGCCAGACAGAGCGGTCACAGAAAGTGACGTTACACAACAAAAAAAGGGTTGAAGATATGTGGCCAGTAACAGTGAAAAGAAGAAAAAACCCAGCTCTTTGGCCTTGGGGTTCAGTAATCCCAGAGTTACACAGAGCTCTCTTCTTCCTTCACATAGTCTGGTGCAACTGAAAAGTTATTTCTCAAAAAATTCATTTTTCTTCAGAAAAATTATTCTTATTCTGAATTTTTCTTCAGAAAAATTATCTATCAGAAAGATTATTCTTATTCTGAATTTTTCTTCAGAAAAATTATCTAATTCAAGAAGATTCAAGACTAGATCTACTGCTGGCTTGTTTGGGTTAGCTCTCCAAACAGTGCTAGTTCCTAAAGTTGCCACATCTCCATCCAGGATCCAGAACCCTTTGCCCCTGTGGTGTGACACTCATGGACATCTGGATTTGTACTGTAAAGCCACACTACTGTGCACAGTGGATACGTCCACAGTCTACAGATAAATATCAAAAGTTTTCAGTTCTGCCCAAGAAGGTCTGGAGCCTGCTGGCCCATGGACCATCTCATTTCCCAAGAAACAGCTTTCCAGGACTAACCAGTTCCCTCATTTTATCTCAGGCTACACTAGACTGGGAGATATCCTGATGTGGGGCAGTGGAGGAAGAAGGGATGCTGGGGGACTGTGAAGGTATTCCTGCAAATGGGTTTCCCAGCAGTGGCAGGGCAGGAAAGCGTGGCGGGGAAGGAGCAGGCAGGAGGGTCAGAGGACCCTGCTTTTGACAGTGTACGTCAGTATTCCCTTCGGTAGACGTTGACTTACAGTTGTGAGTCACAGATGTGCATGACAGAACAGCTGCAGGTCACAGGCGATGCTGCTCACACCCTGGCAAGATGCACACACACGGTATGGCCTCGTGCTGGCCTCAGCGTGCCATGGGACCAGTACGTGCTGTCAGAGCAACCACCTCCAGCCCTTCCTGCTCCCAGGCAGGCTCAGAGTGACCTGTCCCTAAAGATGTGTCTCTAAACTACTCGTCTCTAAGGCCTCCAGTACTGGGTTTCCTTCCTGTACTACGGAGCCAATGCTGGTGCATATGTCCTTACGTGGCCTACACAAGCCACACAGAAAGCTGTGAACAGGCAGAAATAGGGTTTCATGAGTCCCTGGATCCACCCCACAGTGCTCAGCTCTTCCCTTAAATGTACAGAGGGCAGCTATCTGCAACTAGCCTAAATAACAGAGGAAGAGACTGAAAGGAAAACAAGAAGCATTTACAAATCTCAGAGGAAGCCAAGCCATCAAGCTGCAGGTCAGGTTTTATGAGACCCAAGCTTATTTGTGTGTGCCTCCTTATCAGGGGGCCAAGCTCCAAGCTGCATCTGGAGCAGATGAGTCCTGATGTAGGCAAGCACTGAAGTGACACAAGGAAATTGGCCACTGCTCAAACAGCACAGACTGTTGAGACTGTGGGAATCTCAGCAAGAGAGGAGCATTTCCTTGAAGACAGAGGGATTAGGAATTACACCACTAGAAGAGCAAGACTCCAGGCATTTGGAAAGGAGAGGCAAGTGCTTTTCTCCCAGACAGAATGATACCATATGAGAGCTGTTGGACATTTGAGGACAAAATGTGCTGCCCCCAGTGCTAAACCACTCACCAGTCCAGGACTGATGCCATCTCAGAGGATGTATCTGATCTATAGTTTCCTTCTGTAAACACAGTTCCATGTGAAGATGGACTGCACTTCCCAGGTACCTCCTGGGACAGAAGGAGTTCAGGTTCATCTCCTCATGCCAGACAGTTCATCCCTTACGCTACTAAACACCTTCAACAGCTACAGGAAAACACTAAGAACAGAAAGAGTCTCCTGGCCCTTTACTCCTTCGAGCTTCTCCGCATCACCCTAGGTCACAGCAAGACAAGGCTACAAGGCAGTGAGGTTCAGGGTCAAGCATTCCACTGTCTGCTCACACTGCCCTAGCTTAGTACCAGCTCTGCACCCGAGCTGCTGAGGCTCAGTACAGGGAGGGACAAAACCAGTGTCCCTTTCTGAGAAAGCACTGTGCGCAGTGGGTGCTGCTGGGGAGTATGCGGGGGAAGCAGCCTCAAGGGTGCTGGGGAGGGGGATAAGCTGAAGAAGAGATTTCAGCCACACTCCCACTGTCTCCTTAAAGCTTTGCACACTTCCACCAATCTTCCCCAAATCGCCTTCTCTCCTTCACCTCCTGAAAACCCCAACATCCTCCCGCTGCCCATCACAGTCCCACAAATTTTGACTGATCCCTCCCAGGCCCTGCCATCAGCTATGGTCAAAGAGCCGAAGTGCTTCAGGCAGCAGAACTCAGTGCCCCTTCCTTGGCTGAGCAGCCTTGGGCTGGATCTGGCCGAGGGCAAAATCATCAGGGCTGTCAGGAGGCAGGGGAGCACAGGGGGTCTGGGTGTGATAAGGTACGGAGAGGAGAGCAGCTGCCCAGTGTGCATACATGGGTAGGGAGGCTCAGAGCCACCCTATGCCCCTCACTTGTCCCCACACCACAGGCTGCTCACAGGCACCCAGCGTTGGACCTGGAGGTGTACCTGCAGCTCCTGACCTGTGTGCAGCCCTGTTGCCATGTTCTGGGATGGCCATGTTCCCCTTGCCACTCCACTCAGGCCCAGCTAGACCCTGTCAGCCAGGGTTTACTGCTTGGGAAGTAACTTGATTGTCCCCGAGGGACAGAGAAAGAGGTGACTTGCATATGAAGAAACCAGTAGCAGGAACAGAGACTGAGATAATCATCCTGGATAATCCAAAATAAATATCCAAGACAAACATCAGGCCAAGAAGCTGGCTGCCTCCTTGGCTGTCAGCCTGGGTTCTGGCCAAGAAATCTGCCTTATCCTCAGCAAACACTGCATTGTAACCTTTCTTTGACCTGCTTTCTTTCCTTCTCACACTCTGCTGTGATCTCCCAACATTTTTAAAAACTCTTCACACTTTTTTTCACCATCCTCTGCTTACTTTTGGTATTGACAGGGGTCGTGCCAGGCTGTTTTAGCCATTTTTAAAAAACAAACCAAAGCCCATGAGCAGCTACATTCTTCTGACTGTGATGACAAAATGCTTTAATTTCTTCCAACCCTCAAACAAAACCCAGAAGGCTTACTAATTAAACAGCTCTGCCCCAAACTGATTCTTCTTACAGCAATGCTTCCCCTGGGTGAACTCAACCACCAAGGTCGTTACAAATTAGGAATGATACTTTATTAGTTAAACAATTCCTGCCTGACAACTGGCACAATATTTAAGGAGTGCTTGGAGTCCAGAAGTGGCTTGGACGAGAGCAGAGAGCCACTTGTTCCTACTGCGGCATCTCAAAATACGGCAAGCATTTCTGCCCCGCCTCTGAGCAGGACACAAACCAGTTTCACCAGGTCTCCTCACACAGGGTGGTGTCTGTTGGCATGAGCCTTCTGCCCAAGAAGGGATGGATGCTCAGGGAGATGGGTGTTTGGCATGGCAACGGCAGGACTGTGCTGGTGGTAGTTTGACTGCAAACCCACCTTCAGCAAGCTCTGCCCTCTGCCTCGGGGTTGCTATTTCCACAAAGTTTGGGTTCAGTTGCCTTTGCCCCTTCAACCTCCACACCTCCCAGGCTGGTGCTTGGCAGTTGGATTGTGTGTTCCCAGAGGATTCCCAGAATTCCCAGAGGTCTCACACAACCTAGAGACAACAGCAAGAGGCACAGAAAACCCCTACCAGGATCACATCTCATGGCAATAAATACAGCTTTGCCTTGGGGCAAAGGCATGTCTCTGTCCCTCCCAAAGACTTCAGCCCATGGGGCTAGGAAGGGCTCCAGGACCCAAATCACCAGGGCAAAGACACAGTGATGCCTGCTGTGCTTGGCACGAGCTCGAGGACCTCTGTACCCGCTGTGCACACATATGTGCCCTTGACACAAGTGCCTGATGGGTGGCAGACCCCCTGTCCCCAGCTTCCTCTCAACGACAAATGCACCTTCTCCCATGTGTCACTAAGTGATTTAGGAGGCCAAAACTCACAGGGAGTTTTAGTCATCTTTTGAAGGTTTTACTGTGTGTCTTGGTGAAAGTCACTTCTGAAAATGCCACCTGAGTGCTTTTGAGAAGTTCCTCCCTTGGCATATTTGCTCTGCCAAATGTTCGTAAATGAGGCTGCACTAACGCTGCTGACAGCAAAACTCAGCGTATTAAATAACACTTCTTAAAGATCCCAAAGTGTTCTACAAACATGAATTAATTAAACTGCAGATCAACCCTGCAAATTACTTAAAGAGCTCTTGAACCTCCACTCCTGCCTCAAGGACACGAAGAGAGGAATGAATGAAGGTCTGATGAGAATCCTCCCCATTTCCACCTATCCACCGCATCGGCTTTAACTAACAGGCAAACCAGAATAAATTCAGAACAGCTGAAATCCCACTGGGATGAAATTAGTTCGGTTTCTCTTGGTGAGCCCTATCTTGGAAGTCCAGTGACAGCCAAGGGACCTGCAGAACATGGAGCAGACAGCACCGCATCTATTTTTAGGGGAAGAACGGATTTTGGAATGACATGTGGCTATTAAGTGGTGTTCCCCAGGGCTCAG
>NW_010231142.1:0-11314 GCF_000690775.1 Eurypyga helias
GCGGGGCGGGGGAAGAAGCACATCCAGGCTTGGCAATAAGCCACATCCCTACAGCCTAGCATGCAGCCTGCTGCTGCACTACACAGTTTCCCTTAGAGTTCAAACTGTCGACATATCCAGATATTGAAAGGATATGTGCCTTTGCGGTGGGGCACCAGGCACAGAATCCATGACCTTCTCCAAAAATACATGCTGTCATTTGACCCAATCTTTCTTAACTATTTGTATACCAGCTTCTGGAGATACATAACGAAAAGTCAGCAGCAACAAGCCAAGCAGAATTTCTGTCCCGCTCATTAAACGTGAGGTGAAGCAGTGTCATCTGAAGCTCTGGTGGTTGTGCTGGCTATAACCACAAAGAACTTGGCATGGCATACCTCTGCGCAAGCTCGTGAGCCCCAGGAGCAGGCACAAGGAATAAACCTCCTTACATTTCATTAAGCTAGTACTTGCTCAAGACACCTTACTCTTTATAAAAAAAAAAAACAAAACCAAACCCACAACACTCTAGCAGGAGCCCCAAAATGCTAAAACTCACTCTAAAATCAATATGGCAGCCAGGAAAAAGATCACTACTTCCCACATCAGACTGGCATTAACGGGAGAAATCAGCTGAAAAATGGTCTTTCACCAGACACAGCAAAGTCTGGATTTCAGAGGCACTGAATCTATGGACTCAGGCTTTTCAGGACACTGGCTGATGTTACAGGGACACTGGCTGGGTATGGTTCCCATTGGATTGCTGCAGGTGTAGCACAGAAGTTTAAGGTGGCACTGGAGATGCTGCAAACTCTGGTTACGATTTAACACGACTGAGGATGCCTGCCCAGGTGCCCAAGGCAAGAACTGCTAAGGCAGCACAGGATAGGGGAGCATCGGTAGCATAAAGTACGTCCTCTCTCCCTCAACACTTGCACTCCGGTGTTATTGTGTCTTTTGCAACTTTTCCTCCCGCTGCTCAGCACTGAAGGGGTCTATGCCCTTAATTTCCTTATAGTAGCACGTAACTGGTTATGTTTCACCTGAGTGATGAGTGTGATGTCACTTCAGCACAGGGACTACTACTTTAAGTGCACAACTCTTGGATTTGGCTCATTTTCACCCTCTATAATAGCTTTGATTTTCTACATCTGGCAGATAGTCATCATGCCAGGTTTTCAAGGAGACATGAAGAAAACCCCCTCCAGAGGCTCTCACACCCACTTCTCGAAAGCAGAACTCCAGGGAATGTAGCTGCTTCCCTGCTATTCCCATGCTTTCAGCACTTGTGCCACCTTGGATGAGGTCTGCTCTCCTGTTCAATTTTTAAAATAGGTTTTGGGGGTTTTTTTAAGCTACAGACCAATATTCTTTTACACTGACTATCCTTCCACAATGCCCATATGCTTTACCAATGAACTTAAGTCCCATTGCTCCTTCATATGATGATGTAAGGAACACAGGAGTAACAGAGTAGCAGTGGACTGCATAACATCTGCATCACAACCATCTGAGTTCCTTGAACTTGGGATTTACATCACGCAAAACCCAAGGGTTTGGCCTTACAGCTACAGCTCTGGAGCCTTGTGCCTTCAAGACTTGGAGCAGAGAATGTCTGGTGGAAGATCTGAAAGTTTCATTCCATTTAAAAGAGCAAGTTTGCAGCGGAGGGTGCCCAGGGACTGGCCTCTGCCATCTGCTTGCATTGTGTGACCTTGAGAGATGACGCTTTGGTCCCCACTCCCCTCTTCTGGGATGAGGGTAACACTTACCTTTCCTACAGATCTGACGGCCTTTTCCTAGTCCTTGTGCAAGCACACGATAAAAAAGCCACCACAGTTACAGACCTAATCAATGTAAACACACACTACTGCTCTCAAATAAAATTGCAGACACAAGTAATTGCCTCAGCAGGGACAAGAACGCCCTTCCTGTTGTCAGGAGACATCACTGAAAAGGGAAGTCAAACATTTAGTCCTTTCAGATGCTGCTAATGTCGTCCAGCACCAGCGCAGCAGCACGGCTCTAACTTGGTATGTGCTGTAACAACTCACTGCTGAGCAGCTTCCGCCGCCTCGCCCCCAAACACACGATACGAAATCCCTCTCTGCAGGGATTTCGGCACAGCCGACTCCACTGCTATTCCAACAGAATGGATAATTGCTCTGACTGCGTTTTTCTCCTCGCCCCGTTCATTCACGCAGTTACCCAGACCCTGGAAACACCAAGAAACTCCGTTGCAATTAACACGGATATTTTTATACGGGGAAATGCAAGTTGCTGGAGGACCTCTGTGTCAAAGTGAATTTCTTTCTCGCTGTACAGCTCAAAATTCAGCCCTCACGCCGTTAACAAGTTGTGCTCAGCCTGCACATTCTCCTGAAAACGCCAAGTTCGCTTCTGCAGTACAAGGCTGCGCTGACACACTTCCAGTGCACACTCAACTTCGGAGGGCTGCGGAAAGGCTTTAGTGCCCGGAGGTCAGGAGATCACTTTTCACAGTCACAAACCACACTTTTTAAGCTCAGTCCAGCAGATCCAAGCACACAAGGACACGGTCTGCTGGGAGAAGGCTGCTGAGGCTGACGTCTGGGGCTGGACATCGCAGGAAACAACTCGGTTTTAACCCCCCGCTTAAAAACCAGTTGTAAGGGTAAATGGGTTGGGGCTGCAAAACCCCTGACTCCAGCTGGCAGCTCCGGAGAGCTCAGGACGGGCACGGAAAGAGGAATCCCTGGCTAAGGCTGCTGCTTTGCAGATCACTTGAAGGAGAAAAGCCCTGGCACTACTGCACTCTTAAAGCTACAGTGTCCAATTTCTCCTTCGTCCGCCCGTATCCTGCCACGCAACCCCAGTCTCTTTGCGGGGGTGACAGGGAGTGAGAATGGGGAGACAAGGCGAGAAGTGTCAAGGGAGGGGGGGTTGGAGGGGAGTTTCCCTGCCTGGAGCACTGCAGCAGCAGGACGCTCCTGCAAAGGCTCTGCAGCCCGGCACAGGGCTCGGACTGCAGCACAACTGCACCAGCCTCCGGGCACCAGAACCCACCGCCTGCCTGGGAAATCAGCAGCAGGGAGAATGCAAAGCCAGAGCTCCCGACGAGTCGGTTTGGTGGGCTTAATTCTGGTTGTGAGGGTTTTTTGGTTTGTTGCTTTGTTTGGTTTAGAAAAGCAGATTAAAAAAACCAAACAAACAAAAAAAAACCCCAACACTGATTAAGCCTCCCTCATATTGGTCCTGAGGAGAATTAAAAGGGCAGAAAGGAAACGAGCTGAATGAAGTTTAATTAACATGCACACACGAGAAGTTGGACTTATCAATCTTTTATCAATTATAAAAGACAACCCTGCAGGAGGAAGGACCACAGCCTCCTTAAAATGCCTCCCCCTTCCTAAAAAAGCATGCAAAGAGCTTTCATTACAGCAGGTTAGGAAACCCTCCCTCCAGGAGAAGTTCTCTCGTCTTACCCCAAATCCGATCTGTGGAGCTCTGCTTTCTCAGGGATGTGGCGTTGTCTAGAGCAGCAAAAGTTGCAGATGCTTCTCCTGCGAGGGAGGCAGGACCTGGCATAAGTAGTGTCAGACGGGTCCTCGCACTGAAGTGATGCTGGGAGAGCTCAGAGCTGCTCAGACAAGCAAGGGAAAAAAAAAGTGGGGGGAGGGGGAGTTAAAAAGTCTTAAATCCCTGACACTGCAAGAACCCTGATCCTATAGGATTGTGTCTAAAAAGCAAGCGCTCACTCTGTAACAGCCATATTCCCTGACAAGATGAAGACTGAGCCATTCCACTGCCTGCTGGGTTTCCTCACCTGGGGATATTGCTCTTGCAAAAGCAAAAATGAACAGCGAATCAGACAGCTGCAGAAGCCTCTCAAACACTCTGCTCCCACCTGAGCTGGTAGAAATTTGGGGCACAGGCTGGAAGTTACACAGAAGTCGGCAGCAGCTTCTCAGGCAAAGAGAAGCTGGAAAGATGCAGGGAGATGCTCTTTAACTGTGATGAGTAAGGATGGGGGGGGGTGACGAACTGAACAGGGAAGAATCTCCTTCTCCATGGTATTGCTAACATCACCCAGTCACATCAGGAATTCAGAGACAAGCTGCAAGTATAAATATTAAATTTGAAAAAAACCTAAACCCCACACCTTCCACGAACAGTTAACAGGCCCGATCGTTTCCTGATACCAGAACAGTGTAAAGCCTGATCCAAAGACCTACCATTGACTTCAGCAAAGCTAGGTTGTTTTAAACCATCTCAGGCTTAGGAAAGCTTTTGCCCTGTGTACATTTAAATTCTGCCTGGTTTGACAGAATGCACAGTTACCCCTAACTTTCCATTGATTAAGCCATTGGAAGGCTACAACTAATGAAGCTGTGTAGAAGTTGTGTTTCACAGTGGATTCAGCCCCTGTTTTCACGGCAGAGATTCAACAAGCACAGAGACAACCAACAGCAGTCCATTCTCCTTCCGTTTCAGGGACATGAAAGCACTATGGAACAAAAGAGGTGTCCAGAGAAGAGACTTCACATTGCATCCTGGAGTCACCAACCACTGGTGATTTCTGGTTCTGTTATTCTGTTCTCCAGTGCTAAGTGGGACTGCGGAAGGGGAAACCAGTTTAAGCTCAAGGTTATTGAAGGATATTGCCAGGGGGACAACTGAACCAGGCAGCATTTAAAGCATGTGGGCTGGAGCTCTACAGCAATCTGGCTCTGGAACCAGCAGTTGCGGAGTGATCGTTTTGAAACATGTTAATTTTTCATCCACATACTTCAATGCACCACAGCAAAATGCCAAGTGTACATCAGGGTCAATCTAAATTTATTATTGCCTTTTGGTACCACCCTTGAAAGCTTTTAGATCAAGTTTTCAGATGTGCTGATTATATGCATCCAAAAGAGTCCTGGCACTGACTAGAAAGCCTTTTTCTTCCTTTTCACCTTCATTGCTTTTCCATTTGGAGATTAGTTTTCACTGGGCCACTTACACCTGCCTGTCCCTTGCATAACCCAACCACAGAGGATACTAGTTTTTGCCGCCTGAGATGGAGTATACGCAGATGAAGGTCTGCATCCAGCGTGCCAGTCGTTACACCCCCTCAGCAGAGGTCTAGCCCAGGATTCAGGGGACGGGGTCAGTGTTTCTTGACACCTGTTGCATAAGATCGCAGACTCAATTCTTCTGGTTTTACACCACCCCAGAAGAGCACAGCAAGACACAGCTGGGTATTCAGCATCCGACTGCTGCAGCAGAGTCAGCCTTAACAGGCAAGACAGTCCCGGCGCGAGAAAGCCCACTCCTCAGGCGTTCAGTGACACCGCAAAGGAGGCTGAAACCGGCAGCAAGAGGAGACTCCCCAGAACACCAAAATGTTGTACTGAAATTTCATACATCTTTGCTAAACATCTTTGAAAACATTAATTTACTGGAGTGTTTCACAGTGTTTCAAAGGCCACTCGCTCTACAGACCAGAAACACATGGTTAATTAGTAGCAGGTAATTTATAACAGGCGAGAAGTACCGCTTTAATGAAACGGAGCTCCAATGCCCAGCCTGTGTGCAGTATGCCAAGGGATGCACGGAGCACGTGCCATCCCAACCTCTGCACCAATCTGCTGCTGCAACGCAGCCCTTAATTAGTAACAGCTACGCGTTTTGGTGCATTTCACTGTGTTAGGGGAGAACAAACGTTATGATGAAGGATTTTGGTGTTGAGAATGTTATCCATCAGTCTAATCCTAATGTAGCTTTGAGATATGGGCAGAGGGATACCTTTTCAACTTGGCTTTCCTATTCAGCTGTCAGACGCTCAGAAAAAACACTTTGACTTTGCTCAGCTGTATTCGTGCAGTTCAGCTGCTCTGGAGTGCAGCAGCCCTGGGCTGCTCAGCTTTCTGACACGAAGTGCAACACCGCTCTGCTGCAGTATTACCCCATCAGATACTGCCTAGACCATGACTTTTATTAGAGCATGAAGGTGGTTGGAAGGTAGCGGGTTTGCTTTGATTACAGTTTCCAAAACTTCAATCCTTCTGGGATAGGAGAAATAACCCTACTGTAATGGTTAAACCTGTATTGCTCAGGAAGAATTCAGTATGAAGGTAGACACTGGCATTAGTGTTGCACTGTCCACTCAGAAGGGTAAAAGCCTGTGACTGAAGATGAGAAAACCACAGCAAGAGCTAAGATGTCCTAGACTCGGAAGCCTCCATGTATTTAAAGGTTTCTTCTCACAAGTGTGCTATTTATATACTATTAGTTTTGTTGCCTTTTTTTTATGCAGGAAAATATGTCCAATACTAAATACTCAGGAAACCGGTTACTGGCACAATATTAATTACTGATTTCAGAAGTTCAGTGTGTCAATCTTCATTAATCAATATTTACCTAAGACACAGTAAGTATTAAACTGCAGCAAGTACATTTTGCGGAACTTCAGATAGCTCTATTGATGACAGGACTCCCTACGTGCCTGTCTTCTGTCCACCTTTTACATCACAAGCCAAGAAAAGTAATTTCTTACTTACCCAGCCCTGAAGAGTTCGGAGAAAGCCAGCATTGTTCAGTGGACAAAGTACCACCCCAGTGCAGCTAAGCCTCCGGAGGCTTGCGGTGTTAATTCCCCAGCACCCAGAAGCTGTCAGAGCCAGCCAGCAACACAAGTTACCTGCTTTGTGCTGCTTTCTGAAATAAATTAACTGATTATAACAGGCTCCAAACTGCCGAAGCTCTGAACCAGTTGGGATCACACTGAGCACAGCCCGCGTTAGAGAACAAACGAGGGCAGGCGATTGCTCTTGACACCGAGGGCACGGGGGTGGCAGTCACTTCATCGGTGAACTACCTCTGCTCATCTCCAGCAGGCAGACTTTAGTCCATCTCCACATATTATGTCTCCAGCAGTAGGAATCAGTAGGTGCTTTATGATTATTTTTTCCCCTAAGATAGGAGAGGTACAACTTACTCTTTTCGTTAATGCACTAAGAGGTCCTCAGGAGCCACAAGTCATGTCCTGGGCTATTGAAAGCTAAGCCAAGCTGCCTACCTTCCTTTGTCCTCATGCACAAGAGGAAGATAATAGTTTCTTACAACACAATGAAGAAACAGCGTTTTTTTAGCCTATAACTTCCTTTTCCATCCTCATTTAGCCCAAGATTGAACAATCTACTGGAGGCAGTTTCTCACAGTGCAGGGATTCCAGGGGAAGATGCCAGCACTTTAATCTGCTGATCAAGCTGATGAGAGCATCACTTGGTTAGAACAAAAGGCAGAAAGTAGGCACAGCTTACTTGATTAATCAGTTCCGGTTTGATTCAGGTAGAGCACTTGGTGAAGGTTAGTGCTCCTTCTCCCCAACCCCCAATTCCTTTCCCTTGTCACTGATTTTACGGAGTATTTGTGCTGCAGCTGCCTCCTGGTTGCTGAGGGATGGCAGACTGCATCGTTACTGCAGCAGTGCTGCTGCTGGACTCGTCTGCTCTCGGTGACGGACCTTTGCAGTGAGGCATTAAGTCATGGTTTAGCCCCATGACTGCTTGGGGACAGCGGCAGAAGTAATTGAATTAGCTAGTAATGCCATTCCCCCCAGTTCCACAGCAGGTCTGCTGCATTAAGACACTTCCCTGCCCCACTCCACTCGCACACCTGCGAGGCATCCGCTGGACGTAACTTCTACAGCTTAAAGAGGAAAGTGGACAAACAATAGAAACGGAAGCTCTTAAGAAGCAGTATTACTCTAATACTCTCTCACCTTGGAGTGTCTCAGCTTTACTTTGATGCTAAGCTCTTTAAGTGCCAAGCTGTCCAGACAGAACCCCAGAGTCTTTGGAACATCTCCCACCATCGCTACAGCAGGGCTCCTGTGTGGATCCGC
This sequence comes from Eurypyga helias, assembly GCF_000690775.1. Classification (NCBI taxonomy): domain Eukaryota; kingdom Metazoa; phylum Chordata; class Aves; order Eurypygiformes; family Eurypygidae; genus Eurypyga; species Eurypyga helias. The sequence continues at coordinate 7,850 of NW_010231142.1, forward strand.
TTTCCAGCATCCCACCGGTTTGTCTGGATGTGCAGAGATGGCACTGTTGAAAACCAAATGGGCATAAGCGTTTAAACCTGAACTCCTTCTGCTGGATCAGAGATTTCGCTCCATCAGGCCCACTGGAGGCTCTAAGTGACGATGCTTAACTACAAACCAACTTCAAGCACAACTGCAGCTCCCAAACTCACTGGGTAGCCAAGTCGTTGACTTGCCCCAGTAGCCATAACAAAACCCTGCTTCCTTACTCTTTCCAACACCAGTTTGGGAACAGCTGTTAGGATTTCTACAGCCTGGTTTTCCAGAAGCTGGTAACTTTATTTTCGAAGAACCCCAGCTGCTGTACAGCTGTTCTGTTGCTTCACGGCAGAAATTAACAGCGTTACTCAAAATCATATGAACCTGACAGTCTAGAACGTCAGAGCTTTCCGGGAAGCTTGTCCCCAGCACAGTGACTGGCCAAGCTCCACCAGGCTCCCAGCTCATGAAACAACACACAAGAACTGAGGAACGATAAAGCACCCACAGAAATTACTCCATCTTTTACAGCCACATCTACAGATCTTTTGAGTAGATGCCTTTGCAGAGGCTAATAAATCTGGCAGATATCAGGCAAGTTTCCTCTAGGGTTACCTCGTCAAGAGCTTGCTATACTGAAGCACAACCTGAGCTCTTCAAAGCACTACAAACCCCATCTTGGCCGAGTTTCATCTTGCCAATGCAACAGCAAAGGGCAACAACTCCCACCACAGCAAGCTTGCTTTCTATATTGCTTTTCCCACTCCTAAGTAAAAAGCACTTGCTACTGAACGGCTTTCAATTACTATGCCAAAACACAGCCTTTACCCAGGGGTTATAGGCTGGAATCCCTCAACTGATAAGCTACTGTCTTCAGCGTAACACTTCCTCCTCTGAAACCCCACCTTCAACCACCACCCAGAAGAGCTTTTTTTCCTACAGAGCTTTCACTTGCTCATGGAACATCTGGCTCCTTAATGCCCCTTCCCTTGCTAACTACCTTTGATTCCTTTATTGGCATGACATGCCTCATCTGTCACGCTGGACCCAGTTCTCTTAAAGGAGCATGCAACTGAGGGAGTCTGAAAAGGCACTGACAGAAGCACATTCTGATCCCAACCACCATCCTGATAAAATCTTACTTGCCCCAAATTATGAGATGTTAGAGCTCCTTAATGAAACAGCTGAGATATTTTTAACATGGTCAGAAAACCTATTTTATCTTCTGACCTTCAGCTCAGAAATAGCTGCACCATTTTTTTCAGAGACTTCAAAAAAATGACTGCACAGAGCAAACCCCACCCCCCTACAATTTCAGGCGCAGTATTTAAATTTTGGCATCATACCACTAGCTGAAAACATGGTCCCTCAACAGAAGATATTAAACAACAGCCGCTACTCCCAACTTCCAGCTCGATCTATAATAATAACAGGCTCAAGTGACCAGGGCCTCAGCTGTTCAGCTCATTCAATGGGCCAGAAATATGCAGCAGGGATATTTGCACTTCAATGATTTCTGGTAAAATAGATGGCAAACCCCCTTTTTCTTCCAGAACAGAAAGCAGACCGTAAAAAGGGACTCTCACTTACCTCTCCTCACAGTCTGCTATACCCAAACAGGCACAGATTAGCATCTGAGCGCTAAGCAAGATTTGTCAGCAGGTCATTAAGGGGTTAAATACACAGCTATGGGATATACTGCTGATTCCCCTAAGCTTCTTGCTGAATGTACTGTGTAGGAATGGCACAAGAGTGGTAAAGGGAGAGCTCTAGAGCTGCATTATTTGTCCAGCAGGCTCCTTCAGATGAGTTATTTACACCCCCCCCAGTTTAATCTGTTAAATTCCATCACTTGGGTTATGCTTGTGACCTACCCTCTGCTGGGTTTCAGCAACAGGGCCACTCTCAGACGCACTCAGACCTTGCCCACTCCACAGCTGCATCAGTAACATGGTCGGAATCATAAAGCGACGTGTAACGCGAAGCAGGGTAGGCTGCAGTCTCCCTCCTTCCTCATCTGGACCTGTGTTTTGCGGGCAAACCGAGGCGCTGACACCTTCGCGACAGCATCAAGGGTCTGGGGGCAGGCACACGCGCTCGTGGAATAACCCCCGGGACAGAATGGCAAAGAAGGTTACGGCATCGAGACATTACCCTGCAAATACAAGTCAAAGCCGTGCCGCAAGTCAGCGCAAGGCTTGCTCCTGCAGCGCTGGACTCCCGGCCTGAGCAGCGGGGCGCCCCAGCTCTGGGCCCACTTCCGCCAGCGGGACTCAGCCTCCCCCTCCGCAAGCCGCCGTGATAAAGTGTAGCTGCTTGTGTAAAATAATTGGAGACCTTTGAATGAAAACCGCGCTAGGAATAGCATTTAGTCTTGCTCTACAGTGTAATGCCGTTTATTATGGGATGGACTGGTAGCTGTGTCCCCGAGCTACTGCCGTGCCAGTCCCTGCTACTGCAAACGCACGGCACTTCCTGAAGCGCAGGGTGGTGCCTGCGCGGTCTGACTGGCCAGGGCTCTCAACGCAGGAGTTTTTAATATGGATATTAACTGTATCTGTTGTGTTCTGGGGAGCTGGTGGGATCCCTCACGAGAGCCCTGATGCAGCAGTGAGCCCAGTGACCCTGCGTCAGACCCCAGCCCACATGCACCTTAGAGCCAGCGACTGTAAAGATTCCATATATTGATGTACTCGGTGGAGCCAGCTACGGAAATGATACCCGTGATGCTGGTCACCCAGTGAATCTGAAGACAATGGCTGAGCTTCAGCGACAGTTTTACAGGGTACCAGGACTTTTCCTGAGAGTTCTGCCGGGAGCATCCTTGGAGGATGGGACAGAGGGGGCGGTTGCAGGGTTTTGCTTCTCTTCTCTCTACCTGTCATCACCTCACCTACCTTCCCAAAACCTGGCGTGTCTAAAAGCACTGCCAAGCTGAACCGGAATGCACTCCAGGTACTTCCTTCGTTAGAAAACACGGGGATGCGCACGTGTAGTTAGAAGGTGGTGTCCGGGGTGGCCATAATTCCAGGACACAAAGGAATGCAGGGGCTGTCAGCAAATACACCTGCATACACATATGGAAAATTTAGACTTGTCAGTGGTACTGGGGAGAAGAGACTTTTCCTTCTGGTTACTGAACCTCCTGGCCTCAGCAAAGGTTCTGGCCCGAAGGTGAATTACAAACCTCTCCAAACGCGCCCCAAGAGAACGCACCACACGCCCATCCGTGCGGGCATGCCCGATGCAACCCCCAGGTGCTGCAAGGCTGCGAGGCTCAGTGCCGGGGCGAGGGTGCTCAGCTGGGGCTGGGCAAGGGTCTCCCATACGAGGGAGGGACTATGCCGCAGAGCCCCCAGACCCTGCGATTTTTCGCTCTCCCGAGCGCCTTTATCCGCAGAGAGCCGACGCCAACCGCAGACTCTGCCGACGGGGGGCGGGGCGCCC
>NW_010231143.1:0-1374 GCF_000690775.1 Eurypyga helias
CTGGCCAGAGTTAAACCACGACACTGCAGGAGGCTGATAATGATTAATTAGAAAGACTTTAGGAGGAGCCACATCTGAGCTGGGGTGGGGGACCCGGCTGTGACTCCCCTGCAGAAGTGTCACATTTGCCTTTACATCAGCCAGGGTGCACATGCGGGGAGTCCCCCCATCCTCATACATTTGAAAGGATTTACTCTTCCTTCATCCCACTTTTTTGGAGGGAACACTGAGGTGTGTGGCTGGAAAGGGCTGGCCTGTGGGCTTGACATACACATGGAAATCAACAGTAGATTGTCAAAGGTCCTGGGCAATGCCACACATGCAAGGGCTGTCCTGTGTCCTCTAATTATCAGGGTCTAGTTAAATTGACATTTCCTGATAGAGCCATTATTCACTGACTGTCCTTAAAGCAGCAAAATGGCAATATATGCATATATATATACACCTGTGATATATATATATGTATTTTTTTCTTCTGCAGGTAGAAAAGAGAAATGATTTTAATCTATTTTAAACTTCTCAGCTGGCATCCTCCCAATTATCTCCTCTTTCCCCCCCTGTTTTCCATTTTGCCACTGAAGAAAAGACGAGAGGGAGTGAAACAAATGAAAATACCTTTGGATTTCTGAAGAACTAATTTTAACATGAATTCTGTTGAGCAAATCAAAAAGCAAAGTTCTCACAGCCTCAGCAAGCTTCTTTCCTGTTGCTGATAAATCTGTCATCGAGCATGGAGCACCTTGTACCTACTGCTACCCTGGTCACAGGGGAACATGGGGACAACCCACCTCCTGCTCCAGTGCTCTCCGTGCATTTTGGTGGCCCGGTGGTCACCACCCCACTGGCCAGCGCTGCCAGGGCTGGCCAAGCCCACCTCCATCACTGGGTAGCCCCAGCGCTTAGCCAGCTGGAAAGTTGTAGCTCAGCCGTGGTGACACTGTGCGGTCGTGCTGGGCAGGAGAGGGCCAGGCAGCACCCTGCGAGCTGGAGCACATCCCTGCTCTCTGTCTGGGGGACTGCAAGAAAATGGGGAGAGACAGATGGCTGGCACCCAATAGCCAAACTTTGGTATACTTCTTCCATGTTAACTGCCCCTCCTGGAGTTATCCTGGATCTATCCAGCCCACCATGAAGCACAGATAGGAGAAAAGAGAAAGGATATCAGAAGGATATTGACCACTTGCAGCGAGTCCAGAGGAGGCCACGAAGATGCTCAGAGGGCTGGAGCACCTCTCCTATGACAAAAGGCTGCAAGAATTGGGCTTGTTCAGCCTGGAGAAGAGGAGGCTCCGAGGAGACCTCATTGCAGCTTTCCAGTATCTGAAGGGGCTACAAGGGTGCTGGGAGAGGACTTTTTACAAGAGCCTGTAGTGA
>NW_010231143.1:1537-2098 GCF_000690775.1 Eurypyga helias
GGTCTAGTGGAAGGTGTCCCTGCCCATGGTAGGGGGGTTGGAACTAGATGATCTTTAAGGTCCCTTCCAACCTAAAACATTCTATGATTCTATGAAAGCAAGACCTTTTTTAAAGGAGCCCTGGAAGACTGCAGGGAAGGGGGGGATGCATGAGACACAGCCAGAGCCTGGACAAATTATTCCATCTTCAGGAGGACAAAAAGAAAATTGAATTTTATCTCCTTTTTTTGAGAGAGCACTTGTGTCTCTGAACTTCAGAGCCTTGGGGCGGCTTTTCACAGAGCGCTGCTGCAGCCGGTATTTCGTGCTGTCATTTATTTTTCTTCTTTCCCCCCCCAGTATATAAAGGGCTGAAGTTTGCTTGGAATCACCTGGCATTTTGCTGGGTAGGCTCCTGCTATTTTAGCTCATGTCTTTATTTCTGATGGGCTGTGCAGCTTGGGAGCAGGAGCGATGTTGTCGCTGCTTCACTTGGGTGTTTAATCACGCTCCAAAGCTTTTTACTGCTTTGTGTACACCGCCACAGGAGATGTTCTGGCTTAATTAAAAAAGAATCTAGGG
>NW_010231143.1:2133-2558 GCF_000690775.1 Eurypyga helias
AGAAAAACCTCTAAGCTCCCTTTGCTATTCAAATCTGTGTAATTTAATGCTTTCGTCCAGGGCTGTGTGGCGGTGAGCTGATCCATATGGGCGTTGGAGGTCCCCTACACCTTCATATGTGGTAAATGGGATGCAAGAGTGGGAAGCATGGGAGGGAGATCCTGGCTCCCTTGTCTTGGGGGAATAGTTCTGGATACTACATGGGCATAAGCCTGGAGCGTGCAAGTGCAGGCTCTCCTGCATCCCCAAGGTCACATCCCAGGGAGCAATAACACCTGGAAAATGGGAACATGGAGCTTCCTGGTCCACATTTGGGGCTGAGCGTGGCATCAGCACACCAGCCCCTGCAGTCACGCCAGGGTCAGGAGTCCTCCTGAATATTTCATGTCACCTCCTCTGCCTGTGTCATAATTCCAGCCTTCCTG
>NW_010231143.1:2591-3087 GCF_000690775.1 Eurypyga helias
ATTTACTGGACCTAACAAATACAGAGGAAAGCTGCTCTGTGTTTAGATGCTGACGGGGACTGAAAATTATATCTCTTCCAGGGAGTTTTGCTTCTAAATCAAGTTAAGGGAGCAATTTCTTAAGTTAATATTTATTCTTTGTCTTTCCTATATATTTGAAGACTCTTCTGGGAGCCAGGTGGGAAATAGCCCTTTCTCCTCTTAAACCTGTTGCTATGATTTCAAACACAAGTGAAGGCAAAGAGGCTGTCACAGCCCCATTCTTTATAGCAGCGGGGAGGGAAGCAGGTGGAGTCATGCTTCAAATACTGAGATATGAGCACAGCTCGGTCAGGATAATGGGGATTGGTCACGGGTCACCTCTTGCATGAAGCAACATCAGACTCTCATGCTGCAGCACTGGGGCCACATTCGGAGGCTGCTTTATTGGCTGTATGAGGGTCATGGAGCAGATCCTCTGGACATCATGCTAAGGCTCATGGAAAATGAGGAGGTG
>NW_010231144.1:0-19472 GCF_000690775.1 Eurypyga helias
TAGCAGCTTAAAAGGTTTAACACAGGTTAACCTATTCCTAATATTTTTATTTGAAAATTTTCTAATAAAGGTTGGTTGAGAGATTAAAAAATAGAGGCCAAAACACTACAAAGCAATGTTTTAAAGATAAAGCATTTATTTCTAGTTTGTAGGGCTTAAAACCCACAATGGCCTTTCTGCTTTGGCTAGGGATGCAGTTTTGGAGTTACTTAGATGAAGGTTAGGAAATCCAACTTATCTGTGATTTTTATGCACCATGAAACATCTTTAAATGGGACTGGGTTTTCAGAAGTGCCAAACACCCATCATTTAAGAGGTTATAAACTAGGGAGACAAAACTTCCATCTATTCCTGTGAATATTGGCCAAAATTGGGGATCTGCTCATATAGTTCCCAGGTCTATGAACAGAGGATACAAATGGCTATAGGTTCTGTTATGTGATTTATTTATTTTTTAAAGCTTACGTGTGAAAGCTTTGATGGCCATCAGGAACAGCTATTCTAGCGATGGATAAAGTCTTAATCGTACGAGCAGGGGAGGAAAAAAAAGCAATCTTCAAAAAGTAGTTAGCCATACTTGTAGATTTAATGAAAAGTAGACAAATATATTGACTACCTTCTTACAGAAGACTAACTTTTCACTATCCACAGGTAAAATATTGTCACAAATTCTTGATCTGATCCTACGACATGCAACGTGCCCCAAACAGCTTTGTGAAATAACCAAGGAATGAAGGTGCAAGGAAACACTTCAGGAGACGCCGGACTGAACACATGAACAAATCCAGGTGTTGTAACACACATTAATCTTAATCTCTTGCCAGCAGGCATCAGCTTTCTGTAAGCATGCCTGCCAGCCTGGGTGAGCTCTCAGCTGCTGCTGGGAGCTTGCAGCTGGAAACAACCCGAAACTTGAACTGTGGGCACGGAAACTGCGTGCGGAAGAGAACACAGCAAAGTAGGATGGAAGCAGAGTTTGGACTAACACTTCCTTCAAGGCTTACGCTGCTTTTTAATCAAGTGCCTTGTGCGGCTATACAGGAAAAGGTCTTTTTATAGCTGGAACTCTTTGTATATGTTATAGGATCCATCACGTATCTTTGCAGCTATCACATACTCAAACCATATAGTTGCATGATACAAGTAGTCAAGATATTTTGAGAGAACTAGTTAATACTGTAACATCTCATCCAAGCTATGCTGCGATCTCATGTCGCGTCAAGCTGGTGATGACTTAGTAAACACATTCAGTCCAGTTATATACTTACTACCATTTCTTGTGCCAAGACTTTAATGTGCTTCAGTGCATGAAGGAAATTTACAGCCAACTCCATGAATATACATTCCAGCTCTCCATTTCATTTCAGTTTAAAAAAAAACAGCAGCAATTATATTATAGCTTCATAGCAGATATTTATAACTTAGCTATAAACAAATGCTGATCTAAAGCTTTGCAGACAGCTCTCAGGCAAATTTATTTATTACAGAATTTATAGGAATATTAACCACTTTTTTTCCAGTACTACAGTTTCTAGTATCTCTTAATGAAGGCAGGGGGATATAAATTCCATCTTTTCTGACACGGGTTTACTCTTTAGTGGGAAAGCCAGGAAGAAGCCTGTTGTTACAACTCAGCGTAACATAAGTCATGGTCTAAAGTCAAGTAAATAGAGCTGTCTCCATACAGTGCAAAGGATGCTGGAGCAGACCCTTCTTAAGGATTAGTAATTTGTCTTCAGATTGGACATAACTTTGGTTGCTGTCTGGTTTAAGTGTATATTGTATCTACCAAAGTTGCGTTTATGGGAGAAAGAATGAAAGAGCGTTTAATTCCAGGGGAAAAAAAAAGCATGAATTCTTCTACAGTGTTAATTCCCTATCTTGACCAAAATTCATTCCGATTCACATTGTCATTCAGCTGCTCTAATTCCACCAAGTCGTTTTAACAATCTAAATGGAAGAATAATCTGAGCCACTGTTGAAAAAGCTTTGTTTGTGCCCTCCAAGTGAACCTATGCCCAGAAATGAGTTTTAGCCTGCATGACTGATCCTACATCGAAGCCCTGCCTCATTAATAGCTTTTCTTAATACATACAACCACATTAACAACCTGATGTTTCTAGGAAGCAGTGATTCAGCAAAGCCATTCTCTTATTTAATTTAAATACCAGTGAAAGTGGACTGGTCTGTATATGTTTTAAATGATGGAAGGCAGATTGATCTACCTTCAGGCTGCTCGGGACCAGCTATTAGAGAAGGATGTAAAGTCGAATGCTACGGGAACTCTTCAGTGCCTGCCAGTCACCATCACCTCTGTGCGATTCACCAACGCCTGTGAATTCAGCTTCACAGCTCCTCTGTGAGGTAGGAAATTACTACTCCCTCTCTTGCAGAAAAAGAAAGTGAAGGATAAGGAGATTAAGTTGTTCTCCTGGGGTTCCAGGGGACATCCGTAGTAAAGCTGAGGATGAATTTAATCCACTAGTTTAATCACAGGTCAGCCATTCTCTCCTCTTTGCCTAGAGAAACTGGGCTTTTGACACAACCTTCAGTTCTGCAAGCTGTAAGCATCCTGGACAATACACTGTCACAAGTGGTTTCACTTCCCTGTCCTGCTTGTCTGAATTTTACGGACTGGCTCACACTGTAGAGATTTCTTGCACAATAGCGAGAACATCTTACGTAGCGTTTTAGGTCAGCCTGCAAAACAGACAACGTTTAGCTGCAAAGCTCAGGTTTAAATCTTCCGTATGGATTAGAGCCCACTTCTGTTTGCTTGCTTCCCTCCTTCCAGGAAGCATGAAATAATAGTAAACACTATGAGTACAAAAGGAAAAGTCAATGAACAAAAACTTCTACTATTAATTACAAACATTAGTGCAAACCACAGAGCAGATTATTTTTAGTAAGCTCAGTATTTTCTGTAAGGAAATACTGTCAGGAGGTCATACAACTGAGGCTTTAAACACAGATGAAGTCACATTTTTTAGCCCAGTACGCAGGCAGCTTTGAAGTTCACGCACACAAGCAACCTGGATGCTGCTGCTACACGTAATATTTTATCCTACATATTTGTACGTATGCTATTATACTTCTTATTGAAAATATATTTAGTCCTGTGCTTTTATAAAATATAAATAATTAAAGGCAATAAAGACCAAATTCCAAAGCTGAATTACATGTTTGGCTAAGAGACTTGTCTAGCATCATCTGAACTGCCTAGAAGAGTTTTTTTTTGGTTTGGTTGGGGTTTTTTTAAATTTAAACGAGCCATTTGTTTATGTGCTTAAAAGTCAACACCTAAATCGATCCTTGACATTCAAATGCATGGCTCTGCCATCAAAGGTGAGAGAGCTCACACTTCCATAGACATCAAGGGCTCACCACTGCTGGAAACTCCATCCCATTTTTACATATTCAGATGTAGATTTAGGTGTTTGCCTTTACTTCACAACATTTGGAAACTGTGGCCTTTGTGCCTCATTAAGAGTCAACTCTTGAAAGTTGCAGCCAGTTAAGAATGCTACAGGAATGCTGGTCTCCCTGCTCAACATTTGTTTATGTTCAGCAATTGTCATTTGAAAGAAGGGGGGTGGGAAATAATGTAGATCAAAGTTTGAAAAAGTATTTCTCAACGTACTTTGCTGGGCAAGACCAATCGAGCTAGTGGATGCTGTCGTTAGTGGTCTGTAACCCTCAGCAGCTGCAGCTGAGTGGATGAAGTCTGCATTTGGAAAAGTGCACTTTTTCATTGTTTGCTGTTTAGCAGGACCCGACACCAGAGTTGCACACCCTGTGTCTCCTAGAGAGACTCTTCAGAGGTGTTCATCCAGCCATTTGATATAGCTGTTCCTGGTCTGAATGCCTGCAGAGAAATCAGTAGGCCAAATGGTGAATATCATACAGCCGTGAAAGCAGTCATCGAAGTGATCGAGCGTGACTTCCACGCCGGCGTTCTCCAAGCGCTTGGCGTACATCACCCCGTCATCTCGCAGGACGTCGTTCTCACAGGTCAGGATGTAAGTCTTTGGCTGCAGCTGCAGAGTTTCGTTTTCTGCAAGGAGTGGGACGGCTCGTACATCAAGCAGTGCCGGTATCTCCTGTATGATTTCAGCATTGCCTGTGGTCTGTATTACAGGCTTGTAGTTCTTTTTGAACGATGAAGGCAGTAGAGATGTCCAGTTCAGGCGTCCTCTGAAAGAGAGAGCTTGGCCAACGTCAAGGGCAGTGTGGTTGTTAATCACCAGTGAGTGAGCCAAGTCATAATTGCCATTGAAATAATCTATCCAGTAGTTGATCATGACAGAACGAGGAAGAACGGGCATATTCACGTTTTGCTGATAAGAAGGTGTATTGAAGTCAAAAGCCTGAAGAACTGGATAAATTAAGGCCTGCAGTTTCGGTCTGATGGTCAAATGCTCATCTTTGCTAAGCTGTGGGAAGAATATAGGATAGAATTTGCATTCTAAAGAACACAAACATTACAAGATCAACCTAGAACTTCATACAAGCAACCATTCATTCGACAATTTTTAGGCTGAATTCTGCTCTTATGCAGTTATGAAATATTAGCAGCTTGATATTTTTCTTCTCTTGTAAGGATGGCCATTCAGGCAGACCCAGGTCTCCAACAGAAATCAGTGGCAGATGTTTATTGCAGGGTATAAGAGGAAAAAGAAGTGTAAAGTGGCATTTTGCTAATGTAGTTCCCAGTTTAAAAATTTAAGAACTTCCTGAATTAAAGGAGTTACTCTTGCTTTTAACAGTTTTTAATGGATTTTTCTTCCATTAATTTAGCTAATTGTTTTTCTGAGCATGTGTAACAGTTGGCACCCACACCTCCCTCTAGCAAAGTCTCACCATATACAGAAGCACCTCTGTGTTGGAACTGAACCTGCTATCTGCATTTGATTTGAGCCTAGCAATCATAACTTTGGTGACCCCTAATCTTTTTCTGGAAGAATCAACAAACACTGGGTTTGCTTCATCTTCTACACAACATACACGAATCTCTATCATCTCTCATCTGTCTTTTTTACAGGCTGAAAAATCTTAATTTACTTAATCTCTCCCTGAAACAGTCCCACATCACTGACTTAGAAAGAATTACGCATCAGGGAAACAAATTAGGAATGCTGCTTCCAAAACATGGTACTATCATGTTTATCAGTCCTCGACACTGAAACTTTTAGTGTAATTGCCCCATATTAATTTTTTCACCCTAATTCAATATTGCAAGGTTGTCATGATAATTAGTTGCCTGGCCATGGTATCCGCTTTCTTATCACCAATGGTTATAGCAGTATGAAAAAGCTAATAATAATATTTCACTCGACCATGAAAAAGTATTATTACTTGCTCCAGGCTGCCTTTAAAAATCTTTACTAGATTAAATTCAGATTACATTTAAACTGCAGATATACAAAAGAAATTTTCTTAAATTGTCTTCCTGTAACATTTCACAATTTAACAGAAGAATTAAGCTTCATTTATTGTGTTTGGTCCTTCATTTGTATTTGAAAAAAAAAAAACAAACAAATCCACCATATTTTCTGAGACAAACATCTAAAAATAGGAAGCTAAATTGATAAATTACACGTCTACCTAGCTACCTACTTAGAAAAAGAATTCATCAGCAAAAGGGGTAAAAGAAGTCATTTAGCTACTTGCTCTTAAAATCTAGCCCGTAACAACTCGTAAATGTAGTAAGACATCCTAAGTTATGTGATTCATACTGTGATTGACTCATTTTTCTTCTGAAAAGTGACTAGATGCTGGCTTTCTACCATTCTGTCTTTAGGGCTGGCACATCACCTCGTGATGACGCAGCACAAAGAATCTGCCAACATATATGCATCACTGAATTAGGGACTGTCAGAGTGTGATACAGAACAGACGCTGGATGTTACCTGCTGACACACAGCAGCTGCCAAATTTCCTCCTGCACTATCGCCAGAAATGGCAATTCGACTTGGGTCAACGGAATACTCAGCTAAGACATCAGGCTGCAAAAAATGCTTAGTAGCACGAAGAGCATCATGGAATTGCTCGGGGAAGCACACCTCTGGTACCAGCCTGTATCTACAAAAGAAAAGAGATGAGAGACAATTATTATCTTCAATGTACCTCTCTTTGAGGATTAACAGGTGATATCAGGTATTCCTTAATGGCAAATAACTATTTTGTTAGGATAAATATTATGAGAAAAACATGAGGTGTGTGATACTTATGTAAGACTTAATCTTATAATTAATACTCTAATTCTGAAAGATTAATATGAACCTACTAGTTATGAATAATACCAAGATTGTAAAAATTGTGCAGCACTTTCCTAGGATTTCCCAGTAGAGGATTTTATCGTGCATTATAAAAATGAATGAATATTTAAAGCCCCCTTGGCAAGGGGGTCATTACAATCAGGCTGGTTTTGATCCAAATCCCCACCTTAACTAGTACAAGGAAGAGTATCACATACATCCAACAGATTCTGCTGAGTCAAACACCTAAGCAGTTCTGTGTCCCGAATTTTCACTTACGCTCAGGAGAGAACGAACCTTGCTATACCTCTGTGACACAAAATAAATAATAGCCAAGAAGTGAAGTAATGCCGTTTTGTTCCAATGCAACAGATTCAGTAATTCCTCTCCTTTACCAAGGAGAGGAGCAGGAATATACCCATTGTGCAGGTGGAGAGAGTGAGGCACAGCGAGAAAAAACAGTCTGCCTGGGAAGAGCCTGCAGCAACGTCCCATTCATGAGATTGTCTCAGTTTCTAAATAACTGTGCAGGAGAAGTCTGTTCGTATTTACTGACTAATATGTAATGTAAGAGTTGTTACTAGGCCTTATGGTACAAAGTATGTCTTCTGTTTGTAGCTTTTCAAACAACAGATTTTAGGTTTTCTCAGCAGAGCCAAGCAAAACAAAATCCAGTTTTCTGATTCAAAACATTTTCTTTAGAATCTAAGCTAAAAACGTTCCATATGCAGAATAATTTTTAAACCTAGGCTACATAAAGCGTTTCAAACTCCAGATCTGACCTGCTTTCAGAAAGCAATCTATATATTGCATCAACTACAATGGAATATGAGAGTCCTTTGGGAACTCCTCGCAAAACTGGGTAACAGACTATGATGAAAGTGAGATATGCAATTAAACCAATGAGAAATCTAATTAGACTTCACTAATTGAATACAAACGCCTTGACTGAAAGATGTAATGGCTAAGGAAGGTAAAAAAGTAACTCAGAAACAGGCGGAATAATAAGAAGCAATCAGAAAAGGAATAATAAGGAACTTTACAATACAGTGATCGCTGCTCGCCTGGGATAACCAACAGCTGCTTTTTTACTTTTCATTGTTTCCACTAATAAACAACAAAATATTGAGAAAAAGTGCCCCTTTAAAGTATGCTATAAGTATTGAATGAGTAACATCAGCTCCATATAATTAAGTTGCAATCAGATCACAGAGCTTGGTATATAATCAACTGCAGGTGGGACACTTGAGTAGTTCTATCAAGTTATTTGGTTTGCAACAGAAAATATTGAAGTTGACAATAAGGATGGGAAGAGTACCAATCAAGTAGGAGTCACCTAAGTAATGTAGTTAGCTAGTTGAGAGATTTGTTTACCTTGGAATTGTTCTGCGAGTTAAAAAAGCAGCCCTGCTTCTCTGTTGTCTGGCACCCTGGCAGTTCTCTGCCCTTGAGTGGAGTCCAAGGCTTAAAGGAGATGAGTGGCACAGTGGGAGATTGAGAGAACAGCAGGAAACTGCCCAACTCCACTGGTTAACGAGCAGGGGCAAAATGATTTGCTAATTTTTATGTTACAGACCCTTGCTCAAAATTACTTGGAAACTGTGGTTCATAGACAGACTTTGGAGGGGGTTAATATATACATTTTCATATTTTACATAAATACTTTTTAAAAATATATATCCACTTTGCAGCAGGGGAGTGGCCATCGAGGACAGGAAGAGCCCCTCTTGCTACATGAGGAGGCACAGAGATGTGGTTCAGCCTTCCTTCAGATATATATCATGTCCCAAGGTGTTTTGTTTTTCTGTTTGATTGGTTTTTTAAGTTCACAACTATTCACAGAATCGTAACTTGGCACTTGAGTGATCTCAGGTTTTAGCTGCACTCCTTACATGTACATACAATTGCAAGATGCACTAAGATTTGTGTTTTAGTATTTGTCCAACTGAATTAAGTGCTACTCTCTTTTCCCACATTTCTGCCTTCTAAAATGATGTCTAAAATAATTAGAAACCCAAATGCATTTTTGATACCATTCCAGTTTGTTGTAATTTTAAAAGGGTAAAAATATCAGACTAGTAAAGAGAATTATTGTCCAAGTTAAAACCTTACAGACAAGCCATTAACAAGGAAAAAGCTGAAAGAACTGCGTTACATATTTCTAATACCTTAAAATTATTTGATCAGTTTTGGATTACTCACTCAACTGAGACAACGACAGCGTTAAGAGATTCAGCCATAATTCTGCAGAGATTGTTATAAAGGCTTGTTCCTGGAACAAAAGGACATAGCATTAGGGAAATATGAGTCCATTCATGTCAATAGTCGCATAGCTGTATGTAAGCCTTCTCAGAAAATATAAAGACATGATATAAAAATATAAGTAAATGACATCAGCTTGCAATAGTGCCAGATAAATACTATAACAGAAGGAACATAAGTTATGCCTTGAGAAGTCCTGCAGTCTAATGCTCGCTTTCTCATCTGTCTCTTGGTGACTGCGGGCATGTCATTTCATCCATCTATCACAATTCTCTCAGTTGGGCAGAATTTAAGGCACCCGGTACAGGATGGGGGCATTAGCATCCAGAGACAGTTATCACTGTATGAGTCACTGCTTGTTGTTCATTTTATTATAACACACATTGCTTTGATTCAAATGAGTTACCCTATTAACGTCAACCGAACTACTCATTTAAAGGGAGGATTAATCACCGCTATCCTATTTATCAGTGGACTGATTTTCTTTAATTTTATTCCTTTCCAGTTACTTAATTGTTGGTTCCTGGTACTATAAAATATACTAAGACACCAAGTGTTTTCTAAGTATCTAGTCTTAGAATTTATTATCTAGCTGTAACATCTCAGAGCAGCCATGAGAACTGCACGCCCTTTCTCCTCCTGTACGATGTGGAAGGATCAGTCATTAGCTTATTGTTGTCTATAGCTATACCTAACTCCCTCTGAGTATGTTTGTGGTTTCCAAGTTAATTGGAGTAAACAGCATTCATTTTCAAGCTAATTTCTGCTGGTGGTGGCAGTGGGCCCCCAAGGGAGCAGGTTAGATCACGGGATGGGAACTAACCTCTACCTGTTTTCTTCATCATGCTGCCCGTTGTCTGTTATTAGCAGCACGTATTCCCAAATACGTGTTATTTAAGAGCCAAACATCAGCAATGCTGTTACATGCAGTCTTGTTCAGCTCACACTTCTGCTAATTATTGTGTGAAAATGGGGCAGAACCCTTACAAGTAGTCACTGGATCCTGATTGGCAAGGGTCGACTTTTGCATGTGACCATAGAAAGCAGAGGACTGGCCAAAACAGCCCATCCAGGCATCCCAGGATTTTAAACAATAAGCTATTTTGTCCTCTCAGGATGTAACAAAATTAATCTTTTTGTCCTTTTACAGCTCCTGTGCAGACAAGATATGCATTTTTTGCTGTGTGTTCATGATATTTTTCCTCCTCCCTCCTTAGAGCTGATCTACCAGAATGGACAGAGTTACTACTGAATTCAGGTATGTCTTAGCAAAATTATTGTCCTTGGAAGGAAAAACAGCTTTTGGCTTCCCCTGCTAGGATAAAACCGAAGCAGAATCCTATTTAATTACTGGCAGACACATACTTGCGCTTGCCAAGGCCCAGCCCCCTCCGTGGATGTAAACAACGCTGCGCTTGAGGCTTTCATCTTGCTTGGCGGGAGGTTCAAACACTCTGACTTCCACACCATCAAAAACAGCATCCGTGATCTTAATGTCTTCGGAGGAGACAGACTTCAGCTTGTCAAAGGTACAAATCAAATAATTTAGAACTGTCAAGTGATGGCTGAGTCTCAGGTAGTGAATCAGATGACACTGGAAGAGGGGAAAAAAAAAACCAAACATCATACAAAAAGAAGAAAAAAGGAGATTTCTGTTACTTCAGAGCATATCACATGGTACTGCATTGATGTTTAATGCAGCTGGCTTCAAAGGGCAGGTCCTATACAAAAACGAATACGGATTCTTAGAATATTCACCAGAAAGCGAATGAATATCAAAGACTTCTAATGCTTTTAAAGCTGCATTAAAACAAAACCCTGTCCATAAAGGATTCTCTATTGTCAAAATAAATCAAACCACGAGCTCTACACAACTGTGGATGAGCACTCAGGTCCTTGCCTTTGAGAGACACCCCCAGAAGGAGACCCACCTCCCCAGTGTGCTCCACTGTGGGACTGAGAAGCTCCTCAGATGGGTGCCAGCAGAGGGCAATACCACACAGGCGAAATTCTGCTGGAAAGCTATCAAAAATTCAAAGTATTTCTCTTGTTCCACCTGAACGCGTTAAGTCTTTCCACTCCCCAATTAAGAAAGTTTTCAAGGATAGCCAAGAAATTTGAAAACAAGAATGGTCTTAAAGGAATATAGTGGTTGTTTATTGGCTTGCCCCGTATTTACCTGCTGAATTGGGAAAGATCTGAAACACTATCCAAGAACTGTGACAGGTTAGTGATTGGGTTTTTTGGTTTTGGTTTTTTGTTTTGGTTTTGGTTTTTTTTTTGGTTTTTTTTTTTGCAACCCCAGAGACTAAAATGTGCTACTTTTTCTTGGGGGTGTGTAAAATGCTACGAAAATGAAGAATAATATGGTCTTTCTGTCCCCTTATGGTAGAAGGAAAGAGATTTTATCCCCTCTGGCTATCCAGGATTTTTATTTTCATGTTTATTTTTAAACCTTTGCCCTGAATAAATCAAAAACATGTCTCTCTCAGCAAACAGTACTGGGATCCAAGGCATTCCTCCAGCCTAAATGGTCACGACCTGCTCCCCATGCATGACCTGCACACTATGTGTAGTACATACTTCTTTCCATTCCCTAGCTGGTGCAAAATGGGCAGCAAAGGGTGAGCCAAAGGACTGCGGGAGTACCATGTTGAGGCTGGCCATTAAATAGCGGGGTCTTTCCCCTTTTGCAAAGTTAGTATCTCTCCTAGTGATGAAGGCTAGAAATTGGATAATCAGTTAAGCCTTTTGTTCAACTTCCTCAGTCAAGGCATTGAAGTTTGGAGGTAAAATTAATACATATGCCTAATGCATATTTTTAGGACTGCTATCCTAAAGAAAACTGTCAGCTGTGACCTTTTATTTTACATACCGGTTAACAGATACTGGGAAGTGTTGTACTGTTAGGAGCCATGTGGCTTGTCTACACACATCCGTTTTAATTCTGCTAGTACCACCAGTACAGCGCAGACCTGCCAGTATGCATTCAAGGTGCTGACACCTGCAGTAGCGGGGTCACCCAGGTACCGGTCTGACCACATTTGTTGTGAAGAACCAATAGTTGCCATTGTTTAACCTGTACTAAAACTAAGTGGAAGCCAAGTCTGGTTCCTCGTGACAGACATGATTTTGCAAATCAGTTTCACAACCTCTTTCTGGTTTCTATTATCTGTTCACAAGGACAGCTATTTCATTTTCTTGACTTGGGTTTCCTTACTACCCTTCTGCGGTCCTGTTTTCGCAGCCACTTGCAGTGCCAAGTTTCAGCTTCTCTGCCCGGAGTGGCGGTGAAGGAAGGGCTAACGGAGGCAAACGCACACGTCCGAAGGAAAAGCAAATTTTAAAGCTTTCAGTAGCATCCATCCCAAAGACGGATTAGGTCTCCTTTGGTCTATAGTCCCAGCTCCTTACATGTAATTTTTTAATCTGTCATCATTAGATTGAATGTAAAACCAAAAGAAAAAAAAAAAATTACATACTGACTTTTAGTTGGGTGCTGTACAGAAAGGGCCCCGTACATCCCCACTTCCAATGCAGACTGCTATAGAAAAAGACAATTTTTGACATTTTTCCCAAAAAAGTCTATGCCAAGTACAATGGGCTGCTATGTGAGCGGGGAGATGAATCCACTTCGAAAATAAGAATTCACAAAAATTACTTCCTTTTCTTGCTTTAGCTTGTGGTAACTTCACCCTGCTGAGATAGTTTGGTGCGAAACCAAATTTTCAAATGTTTGCTGCTTTTTGGATGGAATATCACTTCTTTATACTGCAAAGCTTTTCTCCGGGAGAAGAAACACAAAGTATCCATCCAGTGGAAAGAAATGGTGAAATCACAAGACTGTTTGTATCTTTGAATTTCAGATCATGCTTTTTTCCCCAACATTACTTAAAAATTCCCACAGGAAAACCCACTTTGGGTTTGAAATCTGAAGAGCAATACATCTATTAATAGTTTGACAGACAATTTGTTGGGCTGCCACTGATGTAACCAGCTACAGATCTGATCCTCTGTGTGCCCCATGGAGGCTCCCGGGGAAGGTAACTGCTGGGAATCAATTTTAGAAATACTGCCAGGGAAAACAGTGTTCTTGTAGATTTTTTTTTTAGCCTGACTGTGCTGCAATACACAGCCTATTTCAGTTTTCTCCCACTTTAGTTCACATTCTTTGTAGACGAGATTACCACATGTTCCCTGGAATCAGAAATGTTTTATTTTCAAGGCTAGTCTTGTTTACCAAGAAGTGTTTTTTGCCCTGTTCTTTAAACTACAGAGCACAGTGCCCATCTGCAGGTTATCACATGCTTTCATGCCTTGTTTTTCTTTCTTTCCCTAAAACTCTTTCCAAGAATCCAAAAACCTGGAAGAGATGCTTTGTACACCAGGGCACAAAAGCAACAGTCCTAGGTTTTTTTGTTAGGCATAAGCAGTTTTTTTGCCAACCACTCATCAGACAGATTCTTTGTAAGTATATCTGTCTAATCAGCCTATTTCGTTGTCATTTATAAGGCATCAGGATTGTATTTTTTTCTGGCAATCAGCTAGTCTTGTCCAAAGTCCTTACAAATAAAATTCTTGTACATTTCTAATAAATATACATAATTTCTAACAAATATTGAAAATAGATATATAGTATGTTACCACTCTCTAATGTAACTACTGGCCAAAGATGACACATTTAATGATTGGCTAACTCCTCTAGGACTACGTTTCCACCCAAAGGGCAGACCTGCCCATCCTGTTGATTCTGCTTCCCTGGCACCTTTATTGTGTTGGCACTAATGAACACGAAGCCTCAGAGTATCACCTTGCTACACCAGCTCAATATGAACCCGGCAAAACCAGAGAAACAACATTAAACTTCCGTCAGGTCACCACCTTACTGATAACCCAAGACAGGAAAGAGGGAATGGCAGAAAGGATGGAACCAGCCCTTTTGGCAGCAGTTTGCAGTTGGATTGGCTTAAATCCATTATAAAAACTGTATCCGGACATCTCATGTGAGCAAGAATTGGTTTGATCTTTGCTGGTATTTGTAATTTTATCACCCATACCATGAGAGCATACAGGACTGCTGCAGGCTATCAAATATACATGGGAATTACATGTGTGTGTGTGTATGCATGTGGAACAGGAGGAACAGTGAAGTTCTCTAGTGAAAAGGGAAAGAAGACAGTGCTGTAATAAAGGGCTAATGGAAGTAAGAGAAAGCAAAACGACACGAGTTAAGTGAAGAAATTGAAGGACTACAAAAAAAGTAAAGACAAACTCACAGGAAAGAGGGAACAGTAGAAAGATGAAAGCCCTGTGGGCCATGAGCACAAACTGGGGTGCCAGGCACAGAACATCACTCAGTCAGGGTCGCAGCTGCAGGTTTTCCCATGTAACGACGGGTTTTATGCACCCGTCTGAATGAACTCTTCTGTTTTCTGAACAGGTAACTCTGGGGAAATGTGGCTGCTGAACTTCACAGCATCTCGGTTGGACCAAGTAACGGGCTGACACGTGCTGAGAGAGAGCTCAGCTGCTGTGAAGTGAGGGAGAGCTGGATGAGCAGGAGGACCCCAGGAGAGGAGGAGGGCCAGACAGGCTGGCGAGGCAAATGTGTTCGGCTGGCATTCAGGACAATTCAGCAAATAACCACCATGGACATTTTACAGCAGACCTATTGCTCATTTCTGATTGCAGCTTTCCATTTTGGGGCCATTGGCTCCCCATCACCCATGGTTGCCTCGGCAGCACTGTCATTTATACTCACAGTGTAATGCTCCCCAGCTCTCCAACAAGTCAGGCAAAGCAACCACTACAGCCACCGTCTCCTTCTCTTTTACCAGGGCATCCCAGTAATAGGGGTTTTCAGGCAGGAACAACCCAGAGATGCCCTAGAGAATAAACTGCTCAAGACTGCCACCCTCCTCCTGGTAAATTCTTTGCTGAGGGGTACCTGATACTGAAAGATTTAATGGATGTAGGAGAAAGTTTTCAATAAATGATGGAAGAAGTCAGGGTTGCGATAAAAAGCAGACAGAATGAACAAAGTACTTCTCTGGAGAGGCACCATTACTTCACCTTTAATCACAAATATCTGTCCCTACACTAATAGGATTCTTCCATTGGCTCCTCAACTGGTAATTTTATGAAGAATCCCAAATGCTCACTGCTAGTATGCTTACCTTCCTCGTGGACTTGTACCCTATACTAGTCATGTATTCTGTATTACTTTTAAAAAAAAAAAAAAAGTGTGTTTCTGTTCCTAATTTCTATCAACCTCTAACAGCATTCAGCACACTGGGACTCTGTCCTCACACGACTTCCATAGCTGACACTGGCTGGCTTCACATCCCTGACCTTTAGCTGTAAAATTATTGCAACAGGTCGCATTCAGAGAGCGCACAAAGGCAGCGCCTCCAAAGCCAAGCTGAATGCATCAGCTGCTTCCTCTGCTGCCTTCGCAGCTGGTCAGACCCAAGGTCCTGCGCTGAACTTTCAGGCCTCGGTAGGATCGGGAATTAAGCAAACAGCTAAAGCTCTTTTTTCATACAACATTACTTGGGACTAAGCCAAATTTCGCTCATGACTCAGATGAGTAATGATGCTGGAACTGGGTGATTGAACTGTCTAAGACTAAACTTCCTACCTTAAAAGATGCAGGTACTGTCCTCAATTCTGGCATCGCTTTCCAACACACGTTTCTGTAACATCAGAGTCCAAAATGCCAACTACAGTATCTGTAGTCAACAACAGAGATTAGTGGAAAAAAACCCAGTATCATTTCCCCATTTAGCCGTGTGCAGATTGTACTGTTCTGTGTGCATTTCAGGCAGTTTATCCTGTTTAAAGGTGGATATCTGTTTTCTTTTCTTTCACAGAACCATTTCTTAATGCAGGTGCATTATTGCCCAGCAAAGAATATGTATTTTTAACCTTGTTGTATACAGATAATCCTCAAAGACAAACGCTCTTTATTTTATTAATTTCCTTTAGAACAGAAAGGAAACCAAGATGACTGTTTTACAGTTTATGAATTAGAAGCAGAAACTAGATTACATTTTAATGTAAGGCTTTGTGCATATACCTATTCATCCACAATGATCTGCTTTTATAGTAGATAGAAACAAAAGTTCTCTGTTACTGCGAATAGGACTTCCAGTGTGGTTTGGTTTCCGCTCAGGTGCCACTGCGGTGAGACCTACCCACCACAACTAACAACCTGGTTTATTGCAAACCAATTCTAAGACCATGTTCTTGCACGCAAAAACATCAACAACTTGGCTGGCTACCACTATGATTTACATCTGTCTAGAAGTCATACTCTGAAATCTATGGGTGGAGAGATATTAAAATGTTAGAAAGAACTAATTACTGTTTTCTCTAATGCTGAATGTTGATGTCCCATGCCCTAGATTTAATTCCAAAAGCAAGCGAGTGGCAGAGGAGCATGAAGGGATGGCTTGGTTCATCAAGACAAATATGAGGATAGTTTTCTCTCCGGTACAGCTGCCTACCTTCTTCCATATACGTTTATCTGATGGCCTGTATGCCAATTGTGCATGTGTGTGTGTATGCCCTTCCAAACCTCTGCTAACAGCTGTCCCAGTTCCAAAAAATCCTTTCTTCCTTGCCATGCACCAGAATAGCAAGTATCTTGATAGTGGTGTTCAGAACTACCTTACTTCAAAGGGCTTATGAAATAAATATATGCTGCTCTCTTTACTCTGATAAGGGAGAATGGTTAGAGGGGGAAGCGAAAAGTACCTGTACGAATCCTGCTGTTAACAGCAGAAATGTTGCTTTAGACACTTCTTGACAGGCACCAAGTAAAACAATAACTAGGGTTTAATCTATGGCTCAATCCCATAATTAATTTGATGTGGTTGTCCAAGTTTCAGTGAAGCCCAGTTCCCATGTACCTGTAGACTTGTGTGCACATAGATCTTCACTTCTGATCTAAAATTGTGTTATATCACAGTTTTCTGTAAATATGTTAGCATGTCCCATTTTGAGACATGGTGAGAGGAGCAAATTACTCACATTCTCAATTAAGCACTTTCACATCAATTTACTTATATTATTGAAGTCTGAAGTTCCTCTATTTCCATGCTGGGGCAGCACAGGACGTTAAAGAGGGCGCAGGACAACAAGGCTCTGAAAACCCAGCTCAGTTTCCAGCTCTGCCACTGGAATCGCTGTGACCTCAGATAAGGCACCCCACCTCTTCCTATCTCTGTTCCCCCCAGTTTAAGATCAGGCTAACAGTATCAGTCCCCTTCTGTAGTATGTTTTGAAACCTACTTACAGAAACTGCCCTATAAGCATTATGCATTTTTTTTAAGCATGTGATTACACTTGAATGTTTGCTGAAATACCTCGTGCTGAGCCAGGACACTGAGTCAGTCCCAAGCTTGTAAAAAAAAATTTGTAGCTGACTGGGACAAAACTCTACATGGAAATGCAAAACCTTATCATTAGTACAATGAAAACCAGTGACAGCCGCCTTATGCTTTATTGGTAGTGATTATTAATGCACTGAGAAAACAAACACATTATCCCTTACAAGAAACTGTCATGCTTAATTGTCAGTCTTCACAAATCTATTTCAAAATAAGCAAAAGACTATCGATTGTGTTTCAAGCATATGAAGTTTGTTTCATGCTCTTGGAAAAAGAGGATTACAGTACATGTCAGAGATTTTTAAAATCAGAAATGCACTTCTGTCTGCTATCAAACCTACAAAGGAAAGTAATAAATAGCAAGCTGAAAATACACTCAGAAGTGGGTGAAAGTTCAATGGTCACATTCAGAGAAACGTTAAACCATTTGTTCTTGCAATAGCCGGTGGATGAAGAAAGGAGAAGCCGAGCTCTGCAGAAGGACATACACTATTTTATATACACACACAGAAGCTACCAAGGTAAATACTCAAGGTTAACTTTTATAATCCTGCCTACAGTTCACACAGTTCCTTCTCAGTGGCAGTCATTGATTCCTGACCCTGTACTGTCTCTCAGTGTTGGAAAGACTTCTGAACACTTGGAAAGCACCTTCTCTTCTCTCCAGAAATGACTGCCACAGGGCTCACCTGTTGAGGGATTCTGGGCACCTCTAATGCCTCAATTTTTATGCTTCTGTGTAAAATTCACTTGTTCCTTCCTTTGGTTTGTAAGCCACATTACAGAGACTGTTACTCAGTAATTTCTCACTACAGAATTTCATATTTCTAAGGTCAAAGATGTGAACAACTAAAATTACCACTTTCCCTTAACAGACTTCCCTACCCCAGGGAGCAGGGACTTCAGCCCCGCCTGCCCGTTTGCTCCAGCTGCCAGCCAGCCAGGCTCTGTCCTGCCAGCTCCTCTCGGGATTATGACCTCTAGAATATCCCAAAAGAGCTACCCTTCAGCCTCCAAGCTAGAGGCACCAGAATTCATCTGACTATGCCCAACATACCACATAAACAAACTGAATGTGTGCATAAGCCAACAGCGATATACATATATATAGTCAGTCACACGATTTTCTAAAGATAGGTCTCCTTCAGCTAGAGGTTATGGACTTGATTCAGGTGTTCCTGGCTGGACTGTTACGATGTGTTCTGCAGGCAGCATGCTGGGAGGGGATGGGGGGACCTGCATCATGGCCCTTCTGTCCGCACCATCAATGAATTGGGTCATGCTGAGCGCTTGCTGTTCAGTTACTTGACTTAACAACATGGAGCAAACGAACGTCAAACCATAGCTATTACTGAAGAACAAAGCCATTGTAGTCCATGTCTGCATAATTTTCATAGCTGACATACGGGAGGGTATGCAAGCAAACAGGTTTTATCCTTTCACCCTAGAGATACACTTTAATGCGGCGATACAGTTGTGCCATGAGAAGATGCACCAGTGGGTCAGATGAGTGGTCTATCTACTCCAGACTCTGTCTCTAGCACTGACAACCAGAGAAGCTATTCAGGGGGAGTATACAAGTCTGGACACTGTCGTCCATTCCCCTCATGCTTCCCAGCATCCGCAATTATTGTATAAGGAAAACAGAAACTATAATTCCCATCTAGTCCTTTTGGTATTCATTTATGGGCCCTCCGTCAATTAATTCATTTAATCCCTTTTTGAATATACTGATGCTATCATCCACTCAAAGTACAAGTTTTTGTACAATTCAGAACCAGTTGAGTAAACTGAAATGCTGCTAGGGATTTTTTTTTTTTTTAAAGTACTTTCACATACACAGTACCTTACATTGGGCCTGACAGTGACTGATCCTTGTAAAAGATCAGACTGTCCTAGAAGAAAAAATGTCACAGCTAAAGCCATTATCAGAACGTTTGTGATATCTGATCTGTTTCATGTCAGCATAAAAACACTGGCAGAAAATGAGGGAGGCATCATGAAGTGACATAGCTGTCATGTGTGTCCTGTGACCATTTTTCTTCCCGGAGAGGGTGGGGAGGCACTGGGACAGGTTGCCCAGAGAAGCTGTGGATGCCCCATCCCTGGAAGTGTTCAAGGACAGGCTGGATGAGGCTTGGAGCAACCTGGTCTAGCGGAAGGTGTCCCTGCCCATGGCAGGGGGGTTGGAACGAGATGGTCTTTAAGGTCCCTTCCAACCCAAACCATTCTGTGAATCTGTGAAAAAAATCAAGCATTCAGAGAGTTTTGTTTAGTTATAAGATCCCAAAAGAAGGCAGTTTAATATCTAAAAAAGCTTCCCTATGTCTCCTTCCGCTAGGTTTTACTTAACATATCAAAATAAAACCCATTAATTCTTTTTCTTGACCAAAAGGCTTGCAGGGTGGAGAGCAGACGAAGCCACATCTAGCGAGACCCACCCCATGAAACCCAGGAGAGAAGCCTGGATGCCAGCTTCACTGAAACACGCACGCTTCCTGTACCAACCAGGACGAAACCACGAGCAGCCTGGGGCCACCCTGCCCGGCGCTGCCAGCCG
>NW_010231145.1:0-5863 GCF_000690775.1 Eurypyga helias
ATTCTATGATTCTATGAAAATAAAAACTACACTGTTGAAACTCTGTTGATGTCAGGAATTTCTCGTGTCTTACACCAGCGAGCAGAAAATCAGATCTAAAGTGCTGAGGCTGCTGGCGGATGCTTGCCTGTTTGTGTGTGCAGTGGAGAAAAGTGCTTGTTTGGTGCTGATTGCAGACTATGGAATAAGAGCAATTTCTCATCCCACCTCCACAGAAGCTATTTAAATAGTTCTACACCCACTTTGAAAGATGCTCAGTTAGAAAGGGAGTAAATCTGGAAGTTATTACTCCTCGAAGGAAGAAGAACCAATAAATAGGCTCTGCTAGGACTGCCGGCGCTCTCGGGGATAGCACCCGCGTAAGAGCTACGGCTCCCTCCGCCAGCCTGCCTGTGCCGGGAAGCAGTTTTTATTAGGCAGCCTGCAGAGAAAGCAGCCGCTGCGAGAGGAGTCCTGCGGCTCGTGTCTGAGGAGCCCTACGAGCCAGCTCTCAAAAAAAAAAAGCCTGGCTGGCTGCAAGCAGACGCCTCGCAGGGTGCACGAGCCACCAGCAGCACGGGCAGGGAGGGAACAGCCAGCCGTAGCCAAGGACACACAAGGCAAAGCAATCGGCAGAGCGCTAATTAAAAAGCCCTTATGAAATACCAGGGACAGGGTCGTGGCTTGTGCAGTCGTTAAATGCCTCCCTTTCCCCTCCTTGGGGATTCTTGGCCACGGACTCGCTCGCAAAGTGAGCGGCGTTTGCCAGCTCTTTCCCAAAGTGGGCGGTGGAGATTTAATCCATGGGCCAGCACCTCTGCAGGGCTTCTGGCGGGATGCTGCCCACTGGCTGGCAGCTCTCTTGGCCACCCATGCCCCCTCTTTGCTAACCCTCCAGAACAGCGGGCTGGTGCAAAGCAGCAGAGGCTCTTCCCAGAGTGGCCAAGCCTCTTCCCAAGGGAGATTGAGGGAAAAGTTAAACCCACCAGGTCACCATCCCTGTACACAGGGAGCCAGGGACTTTGCTGCTGCTCACTCCCAAGCCATCTGCAATGCTGGTCCCATCGGAGAGCAGACTTTCAAGCAGGGAGCTTTCCCAATCCCACCACATTAGATGTTTGTGGATTTTAGGTGTTTCCAAATAAGGCTGCACCCAAAGAGAGACTTTTATGAATTTATGCCCTAAAAATAGCTGCAGAGCACCTAAGTCCTCTAATGAATCACATACAATGCTACTGCCACCGCCAGCCGCTCTTATTTATACCCTCTTAGCACAGCCATCCTGCTCCGTAACGCAGCACGCCAGGGCCCCGACCCTACAGCACGTTTCAGGCAAAGCCTTATTTGTCTCTGGCTTTCCCCCAGCAGAGCTCTGCTGTGAGATTAAGATCTTAATATTTATAAGCCTCTGGTTTTACTATCTGTTTAATGTCACAGTAAATCAGGTGCTTCACTGCTATGCCTCCATCCTACCTGAAACCCTCACCTTCTTAGCAAAGGGCAGTCATGTTTTTCCTTAAAAAAATAAACTAATTATAAAACCACAGTGATTTTCTCACATTTAAATAGCCTCTGTAACAACCAATTATTTCCGAGGACATGAGAAACAGCTGTTGGAATGCCGGAGCCCCAACAGTTACATCTCAGCTATTTGAGTGGATAAGAGTTGATATTTTTATTCCCATGTGATATTACCAAGATGTGATAAACAACCATAGTGCTAGTATTAATTTGTGGAGCAAAGATCACTTTTGCTCCAGGCTGAGGAATCATTTTAATAGAGTATTACTGTTCCACAAATGACTATTTGAAAGCCTGTCCTGTCTTTCCTTCCTTTTTCCCCCTCTTCCTTTCATTTTGGGTAAAGCCACAACAATCCTGGGCAAGAGGTATTTGAAGGCAGAGCCAGTAAGTCAGACTTAAATCTTCCCAGGTTGGGGAGTGGACTTCAAAAAATGCTTTCCAAAGTTTAACCCAGCACTGTCAATGACTGGACAAAAGGAGAGTGCTGACTTCATCTCCCGGGGACCTTCTCGGCTCCCACCAGAAGATGGGCAAGCATCATGCAGGAGTTGGTTCCTCTCCCATGGCCATCAGGTGAGGACTTCCGCTGAAAGCTTCAATCTGCATATAATCACCCAATCAAAGCGGGATCTGTGGGTACTCGGCATTTGCAGAAACTGGGCTGTCTTCATTTAGGTTTCTAAATATAGAGCCAAGCCTGGAGCTCCAGGCCACCGGCTCTGCAAGGTTTTGCTTAATTCTTTGGAAATCCTTGCTGCACTTAGCCACGGAAAAGCGCATCTGTGGCACAAAGAATGGCAGTGTGAGCTAATTAAGCAACAGGGTAACATTTTTTAACTGCACACATGCCTGTCGCCAAGCCCTTCCAACCATCTTAGCTGTGCTGCGTTTTTATGCTGCTTTTCTCCCTAGGCTCATGACACACTTGACAGTGGTGATAAATCAGCTCTCGTCCTGTCCTGTTAGCCAGGAAAGCATTATCAACCCCATTTAGCTGAAAATCTGAGGCCCACAGGTAATCTAATAGAGTGATTACCCCAGGTAGTTACCTATAACAAGCCAGCCGCAGAAAGGGAGTTCCACTCCACCCACCCTGTGAGGATGCTCTCCTGGAAGGCACGAGGGTGATTCCAGGTCTCCTGCCTGAGCAAACACTTTAAGCAGGGAGTTACAGGATTTTAAAAAAATAGAGGTTAGGGACAGGTGAGTGTGTGGCAACAAAGCTGGGTGGGGGTCTATTTATAAGGGCCTGTAGTGATAGCACAAGGGGCAACGGGTTTAAACTGAAAGAGGGGAGATTGAGATTAGATATCAGGAAGAAATTCTTCCTGGAGATGGTGGTGAGGCACTGGAACAGGTTGCCCAGAGAAGCTGTGGATGCCCCATCCCTGGAAGTGTTCAAGGCCAGGCTGGATGAGGCTTTGAGCAACCTGGTCTAGTGGAAGGTGTGCCTCATCATGAGCTAGATGATATTAAGGTCCTTTCCAACCCAAACCATTCTATGGTTCTATGATTTTCTCTTCTGTTTTGTGTGGATTTCAAACCTACTTTTTGAGGTTTAAGATTGAACCTTGTAGGCAAAGTTGGTAGAGGAACATCTAATGCCCAGTGGGTCAGTCAAGGACACTGCTCAACAGCATCAAATCCAAGGTGCATCCAAGTCCAATAAGGAATATTCACCTATAAAATGTGGAAGGTACTGAGGGCTTCATGCTTCTCCAGAGTTAGGTGGCAGCTGAGCAGGGGTGCTCTGAGGAATTAAGCTTGGAGGCCTCTGAAGCTGCAGCTGGACATCAAAAGAAAGACTCAAAATGAGGAGTCCACCCTGATTCACCTCTTAAGAATCTGGCCCCAAGTGACTCGCCACAGATTGGGCAGGTGTTAAGTTGCAAAGCCAGAAATAGAAAACCGATTCCCTCTCCAGGCCTTTCATTTGAGGGCTTGGACAGATTCCCAGTCAACTGCCAGCCATGTGAAGATATAAATTATTTGGAAGGGTGCAAAGGGTAATGGACCAGGGTCAAAGGCCATCTGCAAGATTGCAGACCCTTAGCAGGAACCTGTGGCCAGAGCAAACCTGAGGGTTGTGATTCGTGTATCTGCTACATGGATTCATTGAAATACCCATTCACCATCGATTCTTCCTTTTCACAGGCAGGATTTCTATTATACCTGGGTTTGTGCTCCACCGTGCACCTGCCTGGTAGCAGATGCAGGCAGGTGTACCACCGCAGAGAAAGGTAGGCTTCCGTTTCGGGAGCGCTCTGCCTCCAGCGCCTGCCCAGGCTGCGGGTAAGTCTCCGGTGGCAGCCGAAGGCAGGTTGTGTGATCCCTCTCGGCTGCCATTTGCCCTCGTGGCCCAAGCAACAGCGACAAATGGGTTGGAGACAGGCTGATTTCATTCTGTTATGGATGAAAATTACAAACAGCGGGTGATAACTGTTAGCAAGGTTGTCTTCAAAAAAGCAACTCATCACCACCGCCCCCCAGTTAGGGACACACACATCTCCCTAAGCAAGCCTTGCCCAGTGCGACGGGATTCAGATCTGTCCAGAGCAATCACACCACGACTCAGGAATCCTCTGGATAAAGGCTGGTAGCAGTGATCTGCAGAGGTTTATTTCTCTGTGCTCAAAAATGACACCCTCACTGCCTTCATCCAGGTCCAAATATATTTTAAAGCTTACTTAAATACTCACTGCTGCTGTGAAGCGGGCAAGAGCGTGGGTACCTCGAGCGCGGGTACCTCGAGCGCAGGGCAATTCAGCTGGAAACCCAACAGCTTTCACTTCCCTCCTGCACTTCTCTACTGCGGCGAGCAGCACTTTCGTGCCACAGGCTCACCAGCACCCCGTTCTCAAAATCTACTCACAACAGCTACCGTCCTTGGCGCAGGCAGCAGAGCTCACAGCCTTCCTTTTCTGTTTGAAACCGGTCCCCAGAGGCTTAATTTGCAGACAGTAATGGGATTCCACCTTCCTGTGCCTGACAGAAGGTGCCTCTGCAAGCAGCCTTGGTTCACCTTTCAAGAAGCTGACCTCTTTTTTTTTCTTGAACAGCATCCCAGTTTTGGTATGTGGGCTGTGACAAATGTTTCAAGGAAGGATTACAGGGTTAATTAACACATTAATATTTAATCCTGCTTTCCTGCTATTGGGTCGTTGGCCAAAATCTCTGTCCCCTGGACTCAAATCTAAACTAGCCAAATGATTTTCTTCTCAGAATCTGACATTATTATTATTCCCAACTTCTTTCTTCTGCCTCAAGCCCTAGACTCCATCCTTCAATGCTGCTCCATACAATCAAATTATTTTGGAAGAGAACTGTCTTTGCTTGGCTCCAGCTACAAGATCGAACCTTATTCGCCCTTCCATGGTAGCCTCTCACGCCTTCATTCAGGAGGCACGCTGTTTTCATGCGTGTTATCTTACGTTTGTCCTTCTCAGCTCTGCAGAAGCAGGGGGAGACGGGGAGGAGGTCACGACAGCTCAGCTGTGGGACAGGCATGGAAGAGCACAGGGACGGGGAAGCTTTTGCCCAAGGCAGTTTCTGTCCCTCAGCTGGTGTGAGACACCCCTGAACCCGGCAGCAGGAGGGTGTGACCGCAGCCCAGTGAAGGCAAATCTGTTACAGCTCTAACACCGGGTATGAGCAGCAGGTAAAATACGTTGGTACAGGTTTTCACACAGGACAGTTTCCTGACATCTAGCGTGTTGTACAACCAGCTTGAAGCCTGCCCCATCCAATTTCCGTGCTATTTGCTGAGCTAGCAGGACTGAAACACATACACCCATCCGTGGTGCCATCACCACTTCCAGTGCCATGTATGCCAGAGCAAGCCAGGGTGCTCCCACCACCGATCCAGCCAGGCCCTGCCCTGGGTTCGCCACCAGACCAGCCTGGGCTGCCCATCACGGATTAAATACCAAGGGGTGGACAAGGCGAGCACAGCCATGTAGCCCCAGGGACAGTCAGGCGCTCCCCCAGGGGCTTCAGCAGCTCCCTATGCGCTACTCGTTCCATCAGCAGGATTTTGGTGCCTGCTAGCCCCGAGCATCCAGCTCTGCAGCACACAGGGCCTGCTCCTGAGGGGGACACACCGCATCGCACCCCGGCCAGAGCGGGCAACGGTTGGAGCACGGGGTTTAACAGCAGCCCTACAGCAGGCAGCTAACCCAGCGCCAGAGCTAGGGCTTCCCGCGCTTCTGCCTCCCCCGCCCGCAAGACGGGAGGGCAGCCCCGCACCACGAAGGATGCTTGTTCCCTCGTAACCGGGCTTCCTGGGTTCCCCCCCGGTTGAGTGGCTGGGTGTATTCCCCCCGTGCCCCACGGCGGCTCCAGCACGGCGACACCGCGCTCG
>NW_010231146.1:0-2858 GCF_000690775.1 Eurypyga helias
TCATAGAGCCGGAAGGATTGCCGAGCACCAGCGTGCCCTTTCCAAGCTTCCGTGATGCCCTGCGGGTGGCAAAGGTGACTGACCCAGTTTTATGGCTCTTTATATTGACCTCTCAAAAAGACAGGGAGAGAGAGGGAGAGAAACACACGGCCGTGGCGACGGGGGCTTGGGGGTGGAGGGGGGGGGGGGAAGCAGGAACGCGCACAACTGGAAGCTGAGAGTGGGAAACGCCGTGATGAAAAGGAGGGAGGCATTGCCTGGGGAGTCGGTAAAGGAGATGGGGAAAGAGAACAAACATGCAGGAGAATTAGTTGGCAAGATGGATCTCGGTGAAGAGCTCAGAAGCATCCTACTTGGGACCCCTTGCTACCCTCCTCTATCGCCCAGATCTCTTCCTCTCACCCTCCCAGTTGCGAAGGAAGATCCAACTAGTTTGATTTAGACCAAATCTTCGCACTGCCCCGGAGCCTGGGGAGAGAGAGAAAGAGAAAAAAAATATCAGAGGGGACACTAAGGCTCATCCCCAACTTCCTCTTCTAAATGCTGGCAGAGTGGCTGATTTCTTCACAAGAGAACACATGGAAAACTGAGGAACTCCCGATCCTGAGCCGGAGCTCTTTTTCCCAAGCCAGTAAGGGATGAGCTCAGCTGGGACTGCAGCTCTGACCACTCCCCTCTGCAGGGAGCAGAGCCCTGCCCTGAAGCAGGACTCCCCTCGGCTCACCTCCTGAACACAGACAGACAGCAGCTCTGTTCGTTTGTCCCCCCCCGACTCCTCACCCTTTGGCTTTGGAAGTTTTCTTGCTCGCCTGGCGCTGGTTGGTGCCAGGAGCTGGCTCCCTGAGCTCTGTTAGGTGCTGTTCCGGGTCTTGGGATGTGGCTGCTGCAGCGGCAGCTGTTGTCACTTTTATGGTCTTTTTCAGATTTGCTACCTGCAACAGCATAAAAGCAAGAAACGAGGAGTTTCCCAAGCTTTTTAGTTTGGTTGGTTTGGGGTTTTTTTACGGTGGTGGCTTTTTTCTTTGTTTTTTTCCCCCCAAAACAAGCCCCAGAGTTAAGAGCTGCCAGCTCAGGTCAAACGAGAGCTGACAGCTCTCCAGACCTCTGCACTGCAGAGGAGAATGAAGCCAGTTTGGGACTCTCCTTCAGGCACAACCCCATGGCAGGGGGGGTCTGGCCTAGGGCAAAGGTAATGCCTTACTGGAGCAAGGACCGTAACAACCCCAGGGTGCTGGTTCGGGTTATTTTCAAGTGAGGGGCACTGGCTGCTCCCCCCTCGGCCCACTCACCTCACTCTCTATCTGCTGTTTAAGCGCCAGCTGTTGCTCTTTGTGTTGGTTGGCTCGGCTAACCTGCTCTTCGATGCCCGACAGGACAACCTCACAGCCCTGGCACCTGGAGAGAAGACACAGGACTGAACAGGCCGGGTACTTTCCACAGCAGGGGAAGAAAGGTGAAAGATGACAGGTTTCAACTCTAGAGGCCAAACAGAGGAAGGTGACGGCTACACCGGGCAAGGAAGACGTAGGAGTGGGAGTTCAACCTAAGAATGTAGCGGTGTTACGACCTGGCAGGGGGAGAGGTAACAAAGCGACGCCAGGTTAGGAACTACAGACAGTACTCAGGACTGTGCAAAGGTGGCTGCGGTCTCATCACCCCTCCACCAACGCACGGGGGAGCTTGGAAAATAATTTTTGGAGAATTACTTTCCGTTGTGCTACAGGAAAGGGGATTCGAGTAGGCCACCTCACAACACTACCCCCCCACAGCGACACGCAGAGCATCTGGGGAAGCCACCGGCCACCCCTGCAACCTTTCTTTGGATGTTAGTATTGGGGGCTTCCTCCTCACCACTCCTGCAATGTGCGGGTGATGGTGCTTAGCTCCTCCCTCCGGATGTCCCTCCCAATGCTGTAATCCACCTCCAGGCGCTGGTTCCGCTGATCCAAGCTCCCTCGCAGCACATCCGCGTACACAGCCTCAATCACGAGGTCCTCCAGTTGCCTGACGTTCTTCAGCTGCAACTGCTCCAGCAGCACTGAATAGGGGATGCACTGTTGGAAACACGATGGTAACTAGCAGGGGGTCATTCCAGTGGAAGGAGAACTCAGGGAAAAAACAAAATAGGGCCAGTACCTTGATCTTGGCAGCCAGAGTGACGACCGACAGGTGCCTCAGTTTGTTCTTCTGAGCCTCCGTCAAGGGAGGGAGGTTTGCTGCTTCAGCTATTGTCAGGGGAAAGGACGGGGTGTAAGAATTTACGCCTCATTTTCCATTTACCAGCATCCGCACCCGTTTCTTCAAGCTTCGGCCCACCAATCCCCCAAGCGATGCTTTATCTTGCCCAGCCCACCCCATTAAGTGTCAGCTCGAAGGACCTTTTCTGAGCAGCCTTTTCTCCCCTCAGCCTCAAGTCCTCCTCTCTAGCTCTTCCGTGCTGTCTTTACGACGCCCTGCACGTCCCAGTGGGTACCTCAATCCTTCCCCTTGCCCCGCTAAAATGTCTTTGTCGAGATGCTCTTGGCAATTCCCCACAGAGCTAACAAAGAGCAGTATTATTAATTACTGCCGGGTACCCCAGGGGTCTGGGGCCCAAACCGCCAGCAGGCACCTGTCGGGCCGTGGCTGCAGCGGGGGGCGGTTTGGGTGAGGGTCTACAGGGATGTGGGGCTCCGGCATCTCTTCTGCACCCAGGGACCAGCATCACCGGGAGGGAAAAGGGCCCCTGACCCGCGCTGCGCCCCCTCCGCCCCCGGGGCCCGGCCTCACCCAGGTAGTCCGCGTAGGTGCCGTAGGCGAAGATGGTCAGGAGGCGGAAGACGGGGGAGAACTCGCTGTCGGCCAGCTGCGGGGACACG
>NW_010231147.1:0-6281 GCF_000690775.1 Eurypyga helias
CCTGGCTGAACCCAGCACATTTTACTAATTAGTAATCTTTTATGGAAATACAGCCTTTCTTTTCAGCTCTTGGAAATCTTGCTTCTGAGGAAGACTAGGTGCTCTTTTAAGGTGTCTATTCACTAAGCAATAAGCAGTAGTGCTTTTGGTTCTTGCCCAAAAGTGTATCATACCATCTATGTTAATGACCTGTATGTGCTGTCAGGTTTGGTCAAGTTTACTGGCTTTAGGAAAAGTCATAGATGGGAATTCAAGCACGTTTCTTACTCAAGCTTGCCATGACATTGCAAGTAAAATTATTTGAGAGCCTGTAGTCCTCCAGTCCTCTTGCTGCAGTTGTTCTCAAAGTGCAAGTAGGCTTGACAGGCTGTGCTTTTAGAAGCTCTTAAAGGATCTCAGTATGAAAAGTAGCATATACTTAGAGGTATATGGATGAATACAAACCAGTGCTGAAGATGCAGAATCACTGAATGGTGTTTTATGAGGTTAACCTGGCTCTTCAGATTCAGTTGCTGATCTTGGAGTTCTCCATGGGGTAACCATCTATGAGGTGGTTCACACATGGGAATAAATCAAAAGCTGTTTTCAAAGAGATGGAGACAATCACTTCTCTGACAATGAAAAGAAAAATATGTTCAGTAGCTTCTAGTCCTCTTTGTTTTCTTTTTGGGCTAGCTTCT
Organism: Eurypyga helias; assembly: GCF_000690775.1. NCBI lineage: Eukaryota > Metazoa > Chordata > Aves > Eurypygiformes > Eurypygidae > Eurypyga > Eurypyga helias. The sequence goes on from NW_010231147.1 coordinate 681, forward strand.
ACTATTCCAGTAGTTGTAGCATGGGAAAACAATGGTTTGGGAAGATTACCATATGTGTATTTTGCCATCAGCTGGAAGAAAAAAAAAAGACCTAATAAATGCTTGTTTCTGTAAGCCCTTGGGTAACAAGCAAGAAAGCCACTACAGAAAACCAACTAGTATGGAATAAACTGGTTTCAAATGTTCACTTTGTAATAGTTTCATGAAAAGTTATACTCAAAATGCATGAAATTACCTCTCCTAGCTAATCTGTAGTGTTATCCCCAAGTTTTACCTGTTACTGTGGTAAGGAGACTTCATCCTGTTTACTTACAGTGTACAGGGTTCTAGGAATTAAATGGATTCTATTTTGTTTTGTTTGTCCCCTCCCCATTGCTCCCTCTTTTAGCTAATGTTTAGTCCTAAAATTTGCCAATGTGCTTTTGTTGTGTTGTTATTTTCAGATCTGTACTACCCCTGCTTTTTTTGAAAACCCCTTAGTCCATGTGGGCCTTTGATTAACGCAGTGAGATGTCTGTATTTTGTTTGGATGTTGTTATTTCAGTTATCAGGTTGTAGTGAGGAGCTTAATGAAGTCCTGTGGGCATCTTAAATGTGGGATGTCCTCCATTCTACTACTAAAATACATGGCTTTTTAGTAGATTACAGATGAGAAGTGAGGACTGACTTTGATCCAACTAGATGATGACGATGATTTTCTCAGTGCTTTGGAAGTGCACGTTCTCTTGCATTTTTTAAGCATTCCTGTTGCTTTTGATGATCCATTCAACTCAAAGTCTTAATGCAATGAGATTTGAAATATTTATATTAAGCTTGCATAGATGTTTGATTCCTTCTTCTAAACATGGTAATCAGTAGACATACATTTTCAAAACCTGAATCAATAAAGCTCTGCTAGTAGAACTAATATGTGCTGTTCCTTGCTATCTTCAATTTAAGCAGGATTTTGTGTAAAGCCAAACTTCTTAGAATAATAGCAGCAATCCAAGGGGACATAAAAGAAAGCATCTTGGGAAGACAGGTAGACCTCTTGATTTGTTTTTTGTCTTGTCATCTTGACTTTGGTTTCAAATGAGAACCAGTTCTGTAGTTCTAGTTGCAAGGAAACATTCAACACTGAAACCAAGTCAATCCAATAAAATGCTGTCTGCTTGAGCTGTCAGAAAGCTTGAAACAATAGCTCTGAGGTATGAACTAACCCATTCTTAAACTATGCCAATCTGAGTGCCAATAGTGATCTTCTAAAATGTCAAAGCATGTTTCATTCATTGAGCTCTAGAAAGTATTACCATATTTATACCCATTCACATCCTGAAAAATGCAGAGCCCAGACAGGCTGATCGAGTCAGTAAAACGAGTTGAAGAGCATATGTACACGGATATTAAACCAAGCAGCAGCAAACTTTTAGATTTGGATTCATTTTTCTGATTGTAGAACTTAAGTACAAATTGCATCACTTACTGATACTGTCAATTTAGGATGCATCAGTTGTTGGGCCTACACGTGTTAATTGGTGAGTTTAATGACATTTATTTCCTGGAAGAAAAATTGATTTCACTGCTTTTTCTTTTGTTTCTCTTTGTTGTTGGCCTTAAGGTTAACTGTGATTGCATGGCTTAAACATTTGTCAAAATACGTTGGTGTAGAAGCTGGAGTCAAATTCAAAAACAAACAAACAAAACCCCACGCACCCAAAACCAATCAACCAAAAAAAAATCCTACATAACCAACTGAAGTACTAGATGAGGTCATAGGCAGCCTGGTTTAGGTGACCCTCCTTGAGCAGGGAGATTGGACTGTGTGGTCTCCAGAGGTTCCTTCCAACCTCGACTGTTCCATCGATGTTATGTGACAGAAGAATTGCATTTAATGTACCTTCATTAAAATAGGTTTATGCAACCAGCTTGTATTTTGGATTTTGTTGTTCTTTGTTTTGTTCAAATATTTTAACTGTTGTTGTCAATTAAAAGAAGTCGTACCTGAGTCATTTCTACCTAGTATTTATTTATGGAACTGGAACTAAACCCAAGTTTTCAGCTCTTTCTCGGTTTTGAATGAGTGTTATTGATCTGTTAAGATACTTGTTCTGCACCTGATAGAGGGAGGGACGGTCTCTGTCACAAGATGGATTTAGAAAAACTCTGTAATTCTACGCTGCTTACTTTTCCATTTCCGTGGTTTGATTATCTTTAAAGATGTTTGTGTTGGACCTGGTTTCCTTACATTTTAAAAGCATTTAATTGAAATTATGTTAATGAATTACAGCAAACATAAACCTCAGTGTAAGTTGTTACACTTTCAAACTTAATCCTTAAAAGGTTTACTTTAAAGGAAAAAGGGTATGTTTGAAAGTTACTGAAATGGAAACAAAATTTGTTTATGGCTGTCTCCTCCTAATCTGACTCTGTCAAGTTAACTGGTTGGTTGTATTTAACTGCTGAGGGGTGTTTGGTATCCATTTTTTGAGAGTCAAATGGTACTGCCCACCACTTATTTCAGTGATTTAAGGCTGGGTTGATTGTATTTTACTTTACATTCATCGTTTTTTTAAAAAATGTGATTAATGAATCGCACTGACGTATAATTTGTAACTCCCTAAAAATATGTATGACAGTTAATTGTTTGGAGAAAGGAGCACGACTTTAACCAGGTGAAATTAAGGGAGAAACTCGGTGCAGCTAACAAGAGGTGTGCTGTAGTTGCTCATGCTGACATACTGCAGCTGTTGCACTCAAGCCTCACAGACCCTTAAAGAACTACCTGAGTTTGACAACAGACATACTGTGAAGTCAGTAAGTGATTAAATCTTCAATCATGGAACAAAGGCAAACAGCCAACAGTTAGTAAAATTTGCATAGTTGACGTTAAGTTACCTTTGATGGTTGGCATTAACAGCTCACTTAGCATATAGAGTGTCTCTTTGGCAGATTTACCTTTCTCAGTTTTGGTGATTGCAATGACTAACAAAGAATTTTAAACTAGGAATACTTCAACACAAATGGGAGGAGGGAAATCTGAGTTTGACAGTGCTGTTTTAGTCCTGCAAGTAAAATTTTAGAAACCACGACGAGAATGCAGACATTTCAACTGGAGTGCTCCTTACTTGAATGAACACACCCATGTGCTGTAACTACCATATATTATAGATAAAATGTACATGGTTAGAAAGTATGTTTTTAATATACAATTTGTCTTGTGTTCAGTTTGACTGGTTTTGAGTTCTGTGATAAAAATATGAATTCTTGCATGCTTTTACATGTTTTTGTTGTTATTGATGCATTTTTATGTTTTTATTCTTCTACTGTTTGTTTTATTGCAGCTCTATTGTTCTTTACCCATGTGCCATGAAGTATAAGCACACAGGCTCTTTCTGGCCTGGTGAACAACAGTATTCATGTAACTGTAATAAAACTAATGAATGTAATTTATTGAGAGTAGAGGATACAGAAGAGGTGCTTGGTGATACTTAATTTTTTTAAGTAGACACTGCAATGTACACAATTTAAGGTAGAAGTTTTCAGATAACTCAGAGCGTGTCACCTGAGACTTTTGTTTTCATTTGGCTTGAATTATAATATGTGATGGCAGAGTAAGAGCTGGAGTTTGATTTTTTTTTTTTTTTTAGAAAAGTAGTAACTTTGGTGTTTTCATCCTTTAAGGAGCATAAATATTGCACATGAAAATCTATTGGTTATAACATTTATTTATAATAATCTATTTTAGTGCAAGGTTGCGGTGTAATTGGTTTCTATCAGTAATGAATAATATTGATAGAATTCAAGGTAGGCAAAGAATTGCGGAAGGTTAAATAGTGCAGCAGTCATAAATAGTTACGTAAATCACATGACAGTTTTGGTATGCAAAGTGGGATGGTGTATGTAAGAACAAAGAAAGTAAGCAGTGTTTGTGGTATAGAAAACTGACCGAAAAGAATTTCGGGTCATTGCAGACAAGTAGCTGAGTGAACATCAGCATGATGCTGAAAGAGCTGATGTCATTTTTCGTTACATGAAGAACAGGAGAATGCTGAGGAGGTTGAAGGTAGCATTTGGGAAACAGATGTGAGAAGCAGCATGTCCGACTCCTGTGCCAGTGTATTTTAAATTATGTTGAAAAAATAGAGAAGGCTCAGAAGAGAGCTCAAACATGTTTTTTCCTCCTCTAGAGGATAGTAAGATATATTTTTGTTAGATTGTATCAGAAGCTTGTGAAGAAGTGATGAGAAATTCTAGCCTAGTGAAGAAAACCACAGAAAGAACAAATACCTGAAATTTAAGCTAGTCAAATTCAAACAATAGCTGAAACAAATACTTAGGTAAGGAATCATTTTAGAGGGGAGTTTAAGGGATTTTGAACTGCCTGTTAAAGGAAAGTGGTAGCCTCCTCTTCTCCTAAAGCTAGACATGCATCTTGCTAGAATGTTTTTGTCATGTGAGTGACTGGATGACCAGGTTAACTTTTAGATCTGTAATACCCTGGAAGGCAGATAAATTGATCAAATCTTCCCCCTTTAAAGAAAAAAAACAACCACCCCAAAACAAAAACATTAAATGTGAATCCACGGCATCAATATGATTTAGTGCTGTCAGTGCAGGGTTGAGTCTGGGTGGGAAGTACTGCTTCTAGTTCAGCCTCAGCAGCGTGGAATACTAACCATAGGCTTGTGAAGCAGAAATATTTGAGTTCCAGTTCCCATTAGGCTCCTTGCGTTACCTCAGAGCTGACAGGCTTGTGCTCATCTGAGCTGTATGTAAACAGCTGACTCCAAGTACTGGGAATTTAGATAGAATCTGTGGGCAGGATCATGCTTTATCTTGGGGCTCTTGAGAGAGCCCACTGTCTCTGCTGCACCATGCTAATGGTGTTACTCTGTAGTAACAGCTAGGCAAGTTGTCATGGCAGGAGCAGCTGGTAACGCTGTAAATTTATGTGCTAGTTCAACCCACTGTAACTTGCATGCATGTGCTCATGCTTCCAGGGATGGCAGGCAAAACACCGTGCCTGTACTTTCAAAGCATTTGAACAGACGGTTGTAGTGTCTTTGCCTAGTGTCACTGTCACAGTGGAATCAGAATTTCAAACTAAATGTAACTTTTCTGTGAAATGTGTCCTTGGGTAATCAGGGTCTGTCTCTGCCACTGTCTTATTTTAAGGGAGGGAAGTTAGTGTTGTAGAGCAGGGAAGCTTGTATTGTCTTCCTAAGCAGTTGTTACATGCACAGTTTGAGTAAACTTCAGCTCAATAAGACAATTTTTGAGGTTGGCTTCTCCTTAGAAATGCATCTGATTAGTAATTCAGCATGTGCAGGATAGGATTCTTCAGACTGCTTGTGACCTAAGAGAAGATGCCGGTGCTGTGAGTGCTGTCACACTGTGTAGCTCAGGCCATAAAGGGCTCGTGACATCAACCTGCTGTCTGTTCTTTCTAGTTCTAAGAGAGAAGATGAATGCATACCGTACTCTTAGTAAGTATCTAAGTGCTTAGCTTGTAAAATAGATGTGATGTAGATAGAATTTACTTGCCTCTTGATTATTTTCCCCTTTCTGATACGATAAGCAGTGTTTCTTTTGATATGGTCCCACACGACATCCTTGCCTCTA